>NC_045806.1:29937866-30130176 GCF_009873245.2 Balaenoptera musculus
GGTTGATTCGTGTGGGCAAATCTCTCATTTTTTAAGTTTTAAAACAGGTATCCAGGAGTCTCTGAACACAGCCATACCCCAACCATATGCAGCTCAGGATCTCCACAGTGGGAGGGAGAAGGTGTTCCATGGGGCCCTGGAAAACACAAAATCAATCTTCCCCTTATAAATAATGTGGGTATATGGGGGTAGACTGGGGCGGGGTGGGGTGAGGTAGGGGTCCCTGGTGAATGTGGGTGCATGTGCATAGTAAAAGTATAGAACCATAGCCTGAAAATCATGATTGCAGTTGCCTCTGGGGAAGAAGTGAAGGGAATGGGATTGGGCAGGGATTAAAATAAAGGGAGTCTTCAGTTTCACCTGAAACGTTTATGTTCATTAATTATTGCAAATACTAATGGTTAAGTATGAGTAGCAAGATGAGGGGTGGAGGGGTTTGGAAGTCTGAATGGTGGAGTATCTCTTTGACAAGTTCACTCTGGGCAACAGTGATAATGGAAAAATGAGTGTTAGGCTGTCTTGCTCAGAAACACGGGGGTGACTTCCCATGGTCACCAATGCCTGACATGCATATTGTAATAACAAAACATCCACTTATATATGTTTTCTTTCCTTTGTATCATATGTATATATGCATGCGTGTGTGTGTGTATATATATGTGTGTGTGTATATATATATATATTTTTTAATTTCAACCAGCAGCAGAGTTCATTTTGAATCTCTAGACTAGATTCTGAATGTTTGCTTAGGAAGACGCCCTTTGTTGAAAAGCAGTTCGGCGATCACATTACTGGAAATGATATAGCTGCTTCCTAGACCTTTCCCGAGCCTGGCTGTATTTCTGCCCTTGGGTTTCATATATCCAACTTTGATTTAGTTTTTGTTATTTGCTACCAAGAGAACCTAAGCTAATATGTCTTATTATCAACACACTTTTACCAGCCTCCACTGTATTTACAGTAGAGTAAATAGCTCTTCTAGGGTAGTAAATTACATTTTTCTCTTTATCCCTACTACAGAGTCCACTGAAAGGAAAAAGGATCAAGGGTGGAAGGGATCAAATAAGAACAATTTCCCGAATGGAAATACAGAATACTGAAGCCTGCTACCATATGCATCTCCTCTCACCTAAAAGTGTTTTCCTCATAATTTACAGAATTTTAATTCCTTAGATCAGCCTTCCCAAGACTGTGTTCAGTATCAGCCAGTGCCTCAAAAACTTTCACAAGTGTTCAGTGAAAAATTTGTATTAATCGAATTAGGATTTTTTGTTTTGTTCTTTCAGTTTTTGTTTACTCTAAGAATTTTATGTCTGGTGTAAAAAACATACATTTTGAATGTATAACATGGGGATAAAATATTCAGTGTTTCCCAAACATTCTGATCATGGGATCCTTTTTCTACCAAACCTCACAGAACAGTATTCCAAAAAAGATAGCTTTGGAAACAACGTTAAAAAGTCCCGCTGTGGACTTCTCTGGTGGCACAGCGGTTAAGAATCCGTCTGCCAATGCAGGGGACACCGGTTCGATCCTTGGTCTGGGAAGATCCCACATGCCGCGGAGCAACTAAGCCCATGTGCCACACTACTGAGCCTGCGCTCTAGAGCCCGCAAGCCACAACTACTGAAGCCTGTGCACCTAGAGCCCGTGCTCCGCAACAATAGAAGCCACCGAAATGAAAAGCCCATGCACCACAATGAAGAATAGCCCCCACTTGCCGCAACTAGAGAAAGCCCACATGCAGCAACAAAGACCCAACGCAGCCGAAAAATAAAATAAAATAAAAATAAAGTAAAAAAAAAAAAAAAGGTCCCATCGTGTGTTGTTCCAGAAGCACACACCTGGTAGCTAAACCTCATTCACTTTCACTTAGAGGTCATTATGAGAAACTGGAACCTTTGCTGTGAAGGTTTCAGCACAGTAAGCTTTAGACAGTAAGTGTAATGCAGGGCCTTCACCATGAGAGTGGGTAGATATCACACACATCCATTTTGTTTCCTGATAGGTAACTCCCAACACTGTATTATTCCGTCTATTCTAATTTCCATTTCTAAATGAATGGCTTCTGGGAATGATAACATTGATATTTCTCCAGCACTTATATCAAAGTCAAGAGAAAGTTTAAGGCTGCTAAGTAGTTTATATTCTTCACCTCCCTCTACCTATGTATTCATCTCACCAGCAGCAGAATTCTTCATTTATTTTCCAGACTAGATTGCTGAATTTTGGTCAGTAATACACCTTTTGGTCAAAAACAGTCTGTGCCTGCATCTTTTTGAAAATAAGATGACTGTTCCTCTCACCAAAGCATGCTGAAAGTTCTCAGAATTCAGACATTTAACTATAAGAAAAAAAATAAGGCATACATACTACAAAACATTGTATTAATAAAGTCCAAGATTGTTAAATAAATATATAATAAGTAATGTGTTTAATGTGTAGCATTTTTTCCTCCAGTAGAGATGATCAACATTATTCACATCATTATTTGATTTTTCAATGAGCACCTTATTGCAATGCATTCCTCTTTAGGTTCAATGGAGGACTTATCAAGTTTCTCTCCAGCCCTAAAATACATGATGCAATTCTATAAATTGAAACTGCATTATTCCCAAACAATAGTGGGCATGAGACAATATCAAATATCTTGCATATTTTTAAAATTTAAATGTGTTCCCACAACAACTCTTAGGTATCAATTCTCATGACATCTCCACTGAATTTGATATGGTGTCTATTTTATTCCCAGGCAGATTCAGCATAATACAAAACTATTATTTTCTCAATATGAGGAATATTCTATCACTTTAATACATGATTATATAACGCTGGAAAATAAGAAGGTGATTAAAGTAAGCTTCTCAACAAGAGTAGTATTTCAGTCTGGCCCATCTTATTAACCACAACTTTCATTTGTCTACTGTTTGGCTGATTAATTCGATTCAACAAGCATTTATTCTTTTTTTTTTTAAATAAAGTCCAATATTCTCGACTGTTTATTCTATTCTATTTTATTTTATTTTATTTTATTTATTGGCTGCATTGGGTCTTCATTATTGCGCATGGGCTTTCTCTAGTGGCGGCGAGCGGGGGCTACTCTTCACTGCGGTGTGCAGGCTTCTCATTGCGGTGGCTTCTCGTTGCAGAGCAGGGGCTCTATGCATACGGGCTTCAGTAGTTGCAGCACGTGGGCCCTAGAGAGCATGGGCTTCAGTAGTTGCGGCATGTGGGCTCAGTAGTTGCGGTGCACGGGCTCTAAGGTGTGTGAGCTTCAGTAATTGTGACACACGGGCTCTAGAGCGCAGGCTCAGTAGTGTGGCGCCCAGGCTTAGTTGCTCCGCGGCATGTGTGATCTTCCCAGACCAGGGCTCGAACCCGTGTCCCTGAATTGGCAGGTGAATTCTTAACCACTGCACCACCAGGGAAGTCCCAAGCATTTATTCTTAATAAATGAGTTTGTGCTGGGGAATCAAAGTTAAATAAGACATGTACTTGGTCCAGTTAAACTAAATATATTAACATTTTGTCAGTTTTCTAAGAGTAAAATACAGTCCAATATGAGGTTATTTTAATAAACAATTAAATCAATAGTATAGCTAGGGAGTGTTTTCATTTATTACTCTCCATTTTATCTTTATAAAGAGGTATGCTACCCAGTCGTTCAACAAACTCACAAATGGGAATGCAGCAATTTTTAATAAGTATGAGGAATAATGTAGGCCAGCTATTCTTCCTCTCTGAATGGTGGACTCTAAATGAATCTAAAGCATCATCAAAAAAAATAAATAAATCAAAAAAAAAATAAAGCATCATCATAATGACCATCATCTGGGTAAATTATGCTGTCGAAATAATATGTTAAGGAACTTCCTCTTCCTAATAATAAGGAATGTTACCTGACGGGGAGAGAGAATTTGGGGAAGAGCAATAATACAACATGATTAACAGATTAAATTTTAGCAAACAAGGACACTCATTTGTTTACATATTTTACACTGCTGTTGCCTACAGACAGAGGAGGCACCTGAAGGTATATTTTACTAGTGTGGGTCACATAGGAGTCTTCTAAGGAACTGGTTTAAAAACATCTTTCCAAAACTGGTAAAAAAAAAAAAAAAAGTTATTTCCACTGTAGATTTGAACCTGTAAGTAATCTATAGGTAAATGTAATCTAAAAAAAATTAGGGCAGCCTTAATGGCAGTTCTTTATATAAGAAAGAAATACATACTTGCTGAAAGCTTTTACAGCATCACTAGCTTGCATCCACTAATAAAAACAGCCTACACTTATTGAGAGCTCACCATGTATTAGGCATCAGGTTAAGATATTTACATGAATTACTTCATTTCTGTCTCACAATAACATGACATAGTGCTATTATTACCCGCATTTTACAGATAATCACAGTGAACCCAGAGACATACATTAATTCCCTAATGTCCCACAGCTTCATAAGTGGCTGAACTTTAATGTAAACACAAGGAGTCTAACTTGAGGACCTGTGCATTTACCATTAGTCTATACGGTAATGAGTAAATGAGAAGTTTACAAGCCCTCTGAGTTACGATAATGTGACAAAGTCTGCTGTGAGAAGTTAGGAAGGGAGAGATCCTACAAGCCTGCTTTAACAGAAATCACATTTCATTTGGACACACCTATAACAGGATCAGTCAGTTAAGTACCAGTAATACAAACTGACATGGCCCATGGTCTGAAAAGTCAAAGAGATTTCTGTAATTATACTAAGAATGACAGTAAATATGAACAAAGAGCATTCTGCTTTGTATTAATGTGACTGCACAGGTCCAAAAAGTGAACCATGGCTTGACTGGGCAGACATCAGCTGCTGGGATCTTATGAAGAAATTCATTAGAGATATGAGATAAAAATAGAAAGATGAAATGTAAATAGGAAGGATATTAAATGGCTAGTCAAGTGAGCATATTTAACCAATCAATATGATGTTTAGTAACAAATAAAAATTACATGAATGAACATTGATTTTCCAATCCAGTATTCTGTGATTAGTAACAAAGTATGATTTCTCTGTTGCTACCAATCTGAATCTCATATTTTAAGAAAAGCTATTCAATCCCTTTCACTCCTCTAGAGGTCTCTAATAAAGTACTAGGAAATAGAACCTCTTTTTGCTATACTCTCCCAAAGTTTGATTTTCTGGTTCTAAACATAGAAAGAGTGGGAATGGCAGGCCCCAGGAGTCATTGTTAGCCAATGAATTAGAAAAGGATGAATTTATGATAGAATATATTCACATGTTTAAGTGCTTTCTCTAAGAATTCACCTAAACCTTTTGTTTTCTGTCAGAGAAAGCAGAAGTTTGCACTTACTTAAAAGAAGGAAATTGGCAAGCCAGGTGAAGGGCGTGAACGAATATAGGATTCAGTAAGGAGATCATTGAAACTGTCCATTTTGGCACCCAGACAGGGCAGAAAGAATGTGTTTCTAGGATTGTGCTTAAAGATTAAGAGACTATAGACAATAAAGAGAGTGAAGAAAATGATAAAGAAGGAAAGATGGAGAGGTGGAAAGACTGAGACTTTGGAGATGGCACTCTATTGTCAAAGAAGAGTGAACTGGATCATGAACAGAAGGAGAAAGTAGAACTCACTGGAGTAATAAGGTCTAGGAACTGAGTGAGGAGATTATCAGAAGTATCATTAGCATCAACATGGACTCTTCTCTGTATACCTAGGTGATTTACTTTGTGTTATGGATTCCACATGTGCAGGACACCAAGACCTTAAAATAATATAAAATATAATAATTTACATTTCCATGGCACTTTATAATGTGATATCACAGCAGTAAGTTTTTCTTATTTTCACTTCATATAGAGCCCTTCTTATTATAACTACAAAATTCATTCAGACATTTTCCCTCCTATGCCAAAACATCTTAAGACCATGAAAGATGAAGAGGTAAAGGTGTTAGGTGTTAAGGTGTTAAGATATTTTAGAATTGGAAAATTTGACTATGATCATGTCTCTTAGATTTAAGTAAAGCCAGTTTGAAGTGTGTTTGTTAAAAACACACATGATTTAACTGATTTGGGGCCTAAGGGCAGCCAGAAAGAACAAAGGGAGCATACAAAATATATATGGGTTATTTAAAGAAAGCAAGGAGTTCAGGGATTGGGCCTCACTTGCCTTCAAATGGCTGCCATGAAGTCATTTGGAGAACAAATATATACGTTTGTCTTGGGTGGTTAAGGTCATTAAGCTATAGGCCAGATGCCAGCATGGGAAATAATTGAGTTTCCATGGTCAAGCAACAGCAATTCAGTAGCTCTGAAAGGTGAAAAGGAAGTGACAGGTATGTGTGCCAATAGGATCCCAGCACCACATCCTTAATGCTAGCTGTGTCAGCATGTCTTTCCCTGGCTGTACAAAATACCCTAGTACTACTGATTTATTTATTTTTCTTTTTTAAAGGGACATAAAATTCTGTATTGGTTGAAATTTTAAAAATCCACTGTTGCTTATCAAACCAAAAGGGCTGGTTTGTGCATTAAAGTTACAAAATGTGTAAATTTATATTATTGCTCCTACTTTATAATAATATACTTGCTTATCTCATTTTTGTTGGAAGCGACTAATATATTTAATATAAAATATAAATTAGAATCTAAAGTCCACAGTGGGAACTGAAATTATTAGAGTTTGAAGAATGGGGTGATATTTGTGAAATTATAGCTATTTAACACTGGACTTCATGTTCAAAGATGTCTCTTCTGATGGTGATTATAATCTTTGTGAGTGTGACTGAGAAGCAAATATTGGGCTGGCCAAAAAGTTCGTTTGGGTTTTTCCATAAGAACCTCGGAAAACCCGAACAAACTTTTTTGACCAGCCCAATACGTGATCAGGATTTTAAGATGATCATTTAACTTTTTTACTAACATACTATTTTCAAAGTTCTATTAGCAAGTGTGTATTATTACAATAGTTTTCCTTAACTAGAGAATTAATTAGATATTTCTAAAAGATCTCATTTATTTATTGTTTAGGAAGGAATGACTAAAAGACCCAAGGAATTCTCATATCTAGATAGTGAATAAATCAAAAGTAAAATCTCCTTTCCTCCAGCCAGGTTCTTGAATATAAAGTTGACAAATGTTTTCCTTAAAGCAGCAAACTATCAGGCTGATCAAATCACTACTGCTTTTATGAGTCAGAGCATAGTCTTTTAAAGGTGTTTCAGTGTGACATTTTGAATCTTCTCATACTCTTCCTCTTTATAGTTCCACCAATTTGGTTTGTTGAGGTGTAACTCTTTCTACCCATGTTTTACTCTATCATGTATGTGTTGCTTATAGTGAAAATGATTGCTCAAACTCAACTAAAACCAAAGTGAATTATATTCTTGTTGCCTTAAATACCAGTCCTGAAGTGAAAACTTACTCTAATCTCTCAGGTTTATTATGGCCAGAAGATTTTTTTTAAATGTCTGCCTATAGTGACTAATACCAACATGTAGGCCCTGTCTCAGTTTTAGAAAGATTTCAAGCCTTTTTGAAGAGGGAAGTCATGATTGCTATCTATACTCAAGTTGATCTGGCTGCTCCTATAGTTCTACTTTATCTCCCAGTTCTAGTAACTTGATTTCTTCTTGAGATCAAGTTTCACCTTATGACTCAGTTTCCTATCTGGATGCTGATATTAGTCCTGATCTTGATAAACACCCAGCACATCAATGACTTCAGGATTGGAATTCTGATTTTCTCATGCCTCCACCGTTGCCTCTTGAGATGTGATTCTGAACTTCAAACCCCATGCTTTATGTCTGGCTTCCTGTTTCCTCATGCCTCTTGACATGTCTGCTTACCACACCTCAATATATCGCTTCCCTGTAGGCTCCTCCTTTTTCTGCCCTGTATACTAGCTAGCTCCTCAGACTGACCAGTCACCTGTCAGTTTCTCTCAAGATAAATGAATATCCTGTCAGGCTGGACTTCTTCACCTGACCAGCAAATTTTCCTCTAGTGAGTACATCTAGTTCCAAGTCCAAACTCTCTAGCACTGGCCCCATGTCTTGCAACCAAAACTTCTGTGGTGAGCCATTCAACAGAGAAAACTGAAATCTTCCATGCTAGCTAACACTATCTGTTCCAAGATCTCTTTGAAGATGGTTATCACAATATTTAATATTATATACTAGATATTTGTTCAGAACTTTCCACAAATCTTTTATTCGCTCAGAAAATTACAAGATTCCTATCTCCAAAATTCACTAGACATAGAGCTATAAAGATTTAGACAAAATATGCATGTTCTTTAGAAATATCTCCTCATCTTACCACATATAAAATATATCTATCAGAAAAGGTATAGTAACATTTCTGTTTAATCTATTAAAACATGCCACCTATTTAAATGAGTCATTACAAGCTTGTCATGTAGAAGATATCAATTAAACACCACAAAAGAAAACGAGTGCCTCCATTAACATGACATTCAAATTAGTAGATGAACTACAGAGACAAAGAAAAACCATCAGAAATGCAGAGAAGAAAAATTATGACCTTGTGCTTGCTTCTTTTAACATCAACAGATTTTTTTTTAAATGGATTTAAGTTGAACTTGATTCATGCATTCAACTTGTGCTTGAAAATATTTTATCTAGAATAATGAAGGCTTTTTTTCAACCTAATTCCCTTAATCTATGTCAGCTTCACTTATAATCTAACCTGACGAAGACGTGTTATTTCCCTAAATATACCTCACATTATCCTCTCAAAATTTATCCGTTAACATCATTTGATATAATACATGGGAGGTACATGCATAATAATGTGGTTCAGAAGCACATTTCCATTTCTGAAACAGTAATTTTTAGGATGACACGAGGAAAATAGCATCAAATAAAATATAAATCTTCAACAAAAGCCCCCCTTCTCTCCCCCCACCAATTTCTAAGAATACACTCAAAATCAATGGTAACTCTTTTTGAGAGGCATTAGATCAATGATTTTAAGAATGTGAGTCAGACAAAAATGGGTAAAATAACTTGACTTTATGTTATATTTGCTATATGACCTTTGACAAGTCTTTTCTACATTTCATCATTTGTCTACATAACTGTACTTTTAAAAATATTAAATGAGTTAATTTATATAAACTGCTTAGCAGTGTGCCTAGTATGCAGAAAATGTTTAATAAATAGTAGCTAGTAGTACTATCATCTTATTATCAATAATCACTGTATTCCTATAGTTCCTTACCTTTATTTTCATTTAACTTATAATATTCTGAGATGCCTTTGATGACACTCACTTATAACACTTTTATCACAGACTCTATGTGAGGGAATTTTTAATACTTAATCAGGCTGTGGTATTTTGCTTTTTTTGAAAGGGTGTGTTGAGATATGTAGAAAAGACAAATGAGAACATTAAAAAGGTACATTTTAAGTAGTTTATTTCTTGACAATACATTCAGAGCACAGGAAAATCTATTCTTTCATATGCATTGTTTTGAAACCTCTTGCCCAGAGAGACTGCAGGATCATTCATCATTTCCTACTGTTTCTACATCCATCACATCTTTTTCCTCTGCTTTCCATATGACCTCCTTAGCTTTTCTGATTGTAGTAGCAAGCAGAACTAATCATAAATAAATTCAGATTTGGGACAAAGGAGAAGCACAGTGGTCAGATTTGACCTTAGTTCTCTACAGCCCATGGCCCTCAGGTTATTCTTATCTATCATGAGAAAGGGCTTATTACATCTCAGCTGTGTACAGGCTAGGATGGGCATTAGAGAGAGCAAGTTAAATGGGCATGAACTGCTAGCTGACAGACATCTTTAGGTGTTGATTAGGTAGCATTTATCAAATGTCTCCTTTGCTGTCTCTGTCAAAACAAACCAAGGGCTCTACTTTGAAAGACCTTGTGTCTTAATAAGGCCAAAAAGAAAATAGCCAGAGTAGATACATACAGGAGATACTGGACATAGATATGTGTAACTTATTATAAGGAAAGTAAACAAATATAATATGATGCTCCTCTTCCTCTGTTGTAATACCATGGCATTGGTATTGCTGAGTTAAAATGTTGACAGTAGAGAGAAATTCACAGTAATACAGTGGTAGAAACTATGGCAAACACATCCCCATCTCACCTTTTATTCAGAAGCCCCTTTTTAGTTCTCATTTTCTCTGCAAGTCAGAAAACTTGCATTAAACACACATAATGTTCCCAGAATTGTGCTCTCTTTCAGGGTGAGGTTCAAAATAGAGTACAATTCCTCTTCAAAAACCTAAGAATTCTTCATCTTTAGGGAGAGGAGACACATGTACTTAAAACAACCAGCAAACAGTCCTAATAAAATATTAAATTCTACATGTTATGAAATAGACAATAGGGGCAGAATGGGGCTGGAAAAGAAATCGGACAAGACATGAATAGCTTAAAAATTATGGATTCAATTAAATTGTACGTGGAGTTTTAGTGTCAAATTTAAAACACTGTTTATATAGGGTTGTTTTCTTTATATTTATCCTTAATTTTTTCTTTAAACTGAAGAATTATGAGATAATACTCAAGATTTGCAAATGCTATTTAAACCCCCAAAACAAAACAAAGTCAATTCCCTCATAAAATAATAAAGAAGGAAAGAGAAAAAAAAAGGACTTTTGCATAAATTAATGCACTGGGTCACAAAATTATAAAGGCAGTGATTTATTGATGATCTCTGGAAAATCCCCAAATTTAAGGATCAGAAAGAGGAAGAGAATCCAGAACATAAGCCAGAGACGGAGTGATCATAATGGTCAGAGGAGAGACAGGAGTATGGAGGCCCAGGATATTAATTTTCTAATTTTCTACTGCTTTCTTGAAAATATTTTTTTTTTTGTTGTAAGAGCACTTAACAGAAGATCTACTCTTTTGGCAAAACTTTAAGCATTCAAATGCTACGTGGCAAACTACCACAAATTTAGCAGCTTAAAACAACACCCATTTATTCCATCACAGTTATGTTGGTCAGAAGTCCAGTCAGGCACACGATCTCACAGCCTAAAATCAAAGTATCAGCCATGTTGGTCTATTATGTGGAGACTCGGGAAGAATCTGTGTACAGGCCTATTCAAGTTGTTGGCAGAATTCAGTTCTCTATAGCTGTAGGACTGAAGCCCATATTTTCTTGCTCACTGTTGGCCAGAGGCCTCTCTCATCAACTTAAGGTTGCCCACATTCCTTTCACACATGCTCCCCTACTCTCCACTCCATCTTAAACAAGCTTTGGTGAGGTGATTCCTTCTCACACTTTGAATCTCTCTGACTTCTCCTTCTTCAACTATCTGGAGAAAACTCTATTTTAAAGGGCTCATTTGACTGAGTTAGGCCCACCTAGATAACCTCTATATTTTAAGGTCAACTGACTTGAGACTTTGATTACATCTGTGAGATCCCTTCACAACAATCCCTAGGTTGTTGTTTGATTGAATAGTCAAGTGGGAGGAATCTAGGGGTAGAGGCATCTTTAGAATTTTGCTGACCACATCCAATAACCAAAGAAAAAAGATTTTAAGAACAGATGGAGGCTTCCCTGGTGGCGCAGTGGTTAAGAATCCGCCTGCCAATGCAGGGGACACAGGTTCAAGCCCTGGTCCGGGAAGATCCCACATACCACAGAGCAACTAAGCCCATGTGCCACAACTACCAAGCCTGCACTCTAGAGCCCACGAGCCACAACTACTGAACCCATGTGCCACAACTACTGAAGCTTGTGCGCCTAGAGCCCATGCTCCACAACAAGAGAAGCCACTGTAATGAGAAGCCCATGCACCGCAACGAAGAGCAGCCCCCACTTGCTGCAACTAGAGAAAGCCCACACACAGCAACAAAGACCCAACGCAGCCAAAAATAAATAAATTAAATAAATAAATTTTAAAAAAAGAACAGATGGGAGCAGGGGATTAAGAGATACAGACTATTATATTAGGTATAAAATAAGCTACAAGGATATATTCTACAACATGGGGAATATAGCCAATATTTTATAAAAACTATAGATGGAGTATAACCTTTAAAAATTGTGAATCACTATATTGTACACCTGTAACTTATATAGTATTGTACATCAACTATACTTCAATTTTAAAAAAGGAAAAAAAGAACAAATGGATAAACAAAGTATGAGTAGCTATGTCAGGCTAAAGAAGGTCAAGTACTAAGAAAAAGACACTATTATTAATCTGGTGGAGCATGGCGACTTTTGAGTGAGCTAATCTGGCAGAATGATGAGGTTGAAGAGAGTATTGGAAGAGTGATGAAACTGCAAGGAAATGAAGATTGAATGGGTGGTTGAAAAGCATAGACACTAAATATAGCATAGTAAAGAAGAAATACAAATCAATTCCTAGATACATTTAGAGTTAACACTGAAGAACTGCAAAGATGAATAGAAAAATTTTAAATGCACTTAGAAAAGACAGATTACTAGAGAGAAATGAGAGTTAAACTCACAAAAACAAAACAAAACAAATGAAAAACAAATTAAAAACTCAACAGCAATAACGAAAGCCAGATAGAGGAATATTATTTTCAAATTGGTGATGAAAAAAAATTATCAACCTAATAGTGTATGCCTAGCAAAGCTGTCTTTAAATAAGGAAAGGAAAACAAAAACATTTTAAGATACATGAAAACGGAGAGATTTTACCATAAATAAGCCTGCACTGAGGGAACTTCTAAAGGATCTGATGAAAATGCTTAACAGTGAGGAAAATAAAAGATTAAAATGTAGGCATATCTAACAAGTATTTTCCATATAAAATAAGAATAATAACAACAATAGCAACAAAAAGTCTAATATGTGGAGCTCAAAAAAGGGCAGATACTTAACACAATAAAACACATGTCAAAACTGGGATGATAAAAGTTAACGAGTTCTAAGGTTTTTGCATTGGTCAGTAGGTGTTGGAGTTATTAACTTTAGACTGTGTTAAATAAATATTCAGGATAAAATATCAACTATACCTTGTAAAATAAAATTGCTGCAATTTTCTTTCAAAACCAAGAGAAGGAAAAATGATATGTGAAAGAAAACAAACATAGCTCAATCAATCCCCACATAAACAAACCAAAAAACCAAGAAAGGAGAGAAGAAGCAGCTCAGAGAAAATAAAACAAATATAAAAGGAAAAGTAAATTTATAGAAACTAATCCAGGCATTATCAGTATTAATTATCCCTGCTGTCACATATAAACTCTATATGGCTAGAAGCCCACACACCACACGTGCCTGGAGTAGTGTTTATTGGGGAAAACCCATGGAAATAGGAGCAATAACACATGTGTAAGTCCTCTGTTGCCCATTGAATTCTAGGACAATGAAGAAATATTTCAGGGTATACCTCAGACTCTGGAAGAAGTTCCTCACACATGAACTGTGCAGCCTTTAAGCATCATTAATCCATGGGAAGCATTAGTCCTTCCCATGTTTAGATCAGGAACCAGACCACAATAGCAATTTGATAAGGCAGAACCTGGATTCCAGCCCTTCCCTGCAATCTCAGCATTCATGATAGGTGGGTAGCATTATCTGTCCCTTCTGCTTCAAGCCATGTGATTATAGCCATACAATATATCAATACAGCAGCAAGATTTGACACGTTCCCTTCATATGATCAGAGGCTGAGGTCCAAACCTTATTATGTACCAGGAATTATTTTCTTAGTCACCAGGCCATAACTCATCTCCACAGAGCTTTACAGGAGTATATGAACTCAACTTTTGTTTCTGGGGACCAACCTTCAGGAGACCAGTCTGGGACAAGTTAACCCTTACCTCTCAAGTATATATGAACTAAGCTTATTAATTAAGACATATATTTTCAGGTTATACAAAAATATCAAATTTCAGCTATATGCTCTTTACAATATATGCACCTGAAACCCAAAGCCAAGTAAAGATTAAAATTAAAATAATTAATAAATATATACCAGGCAAACACTAATGAAATTACAGTTGAGCCGCTTATACTAATATCAGAAAAAATAAACCTAAGCAGGATAAATTTAGTATATATTAAATATATATATTTGTATATAGAAAAGTGTCAATTCTCTAAGAACATATTAAAACACTAATTCCTGTACAGGGTAAAATACTCTTACAATATGTGAAGTAAAAGTGGCCAGAACTACAAGTTGAAATAGACAAACCCAACAACATAAGAGATTTCAACAAAACTATCTCAGTTTCTGGCAAGTCAAGCAGAGAAAATAGTAAGATATAGAAAATCTGAATCACAAAATGTGAACACACTTTACTTAGTGGCCATAGGCAGATCTCTGCAGCAAAAAATGGAGAATAACTTAGGTATATATACTATACATTTAGAAAAATGGACACCTGATCCATAAAGCAAGGCTCAAAAAATATCAAAGAAGCAGTATCATACAGACTACTTTTGAATAACTCATTGACCAAAAGAGAAATAATAGAGATTTTTTTAAAAAATATTCAGAACTAACCAATAATAAAATGCTGTACATAAAAAAATGACATACATTGTAGACCATGAGAATTTTTTAAAATATCAGATATCTAGGGCTTCCCTGGTGGCGCAGTGGTTAGGAGTCCGCCTGCCAATGCGGGGGACACGGGTTCGAGCCTGGTCCAGGAAGATCCCACATGCCACAGAGCAACTAGGCCCATGTGCCTCAACTACTGAGCCTGCGCCCCTAGAGCCCGTGCTCTGCAACAAGAGAAGCCACCGCAATGAGAGGCCTGCACACCGCAACGACGAGTAGCCCATGCTCTCTGCAACTAGAGAAAAAAAAAAGCCCATGCGTAGCAACGAAGACCCAATGCAGCCAAAAATAAATAAATAAAACAAATAAATTTTTTTAAAAATCAGATATCTAAAGGCTACAATAAAATTGTACTAGTATTAAAACAAAATATAGGTGAATTCCTTTATTATCTAGAAAAGGGTAAAAAAAAATGTGATCCAAAATCTAGAAGCAAAAATGAAATTCTTGATAAATTTGATTACATTAAAAATGTGCATGGCAGATTGGGAAGGTTCCAATCTTTCTATAATCACGGAACAGAGAGAAGTTTAACTAGCTCATGGCAATATAGATCTACCACCTTGCTCCAATGGACACTATTTGGCATTGCCTCTCAAACTCAAACATAGTAGAAATCGCCTGATCAGCTTGTTGAACTGCAGATTCTGATTCAGTAATTCTGGGCCTGGGCCTGAGAATCACCATTTTCTAGCAGGGTCCAAGGTGAAGTTGATGATCCTAGGATCATGCCTTGAAAAATAAGAGTCTAGGGTGGGGGTTGTCGAAGCATGGCCTACGGACTCATGTGTCCTGTGGTCTGTTTCTGTAAATGAAGTTTTATTGGAATCCAAAAAAAAAAAAACATGTGCATGGTATAAATAAAGAAGAAAGGGGAATTCCCTGGTGGTCCAGTGGTTAGGACTCCCTGCTTCCACTGCCAAGGGTATGGGTTCAATCCCTGGTGGGGGAACTAAGATCCCGCAAGCCACGTGGCGTGGCCAAAAAATAAAACTAAATTAAAATGAAGAAGGAAGGAAGGAAAGAAGGAAGGAAGGAAGGAAGGGAAGGAGGGATAAGGACAAATGACAAAGTTGGATAAAATATTTGCATCTTATATCACATATAGAGGGCAAATATTGCTATTATATAAAGAACTTCTAAAAAAGAAAAAGAAAAAGTCCCAATACTTTAAAGAAAAAAATAGGCAAATGATATGGAAAACAGTTCACGGAAAAAGAACCAGCAATGGCCCTTAATCATACGAAGTGATCAGATATATAATACATGTATAATAAGAGAAATACAAAATTGGAACTACACTGAGGTATCATTTCTAACCTTGGCAAAAACAGAACACTTTGACAACATACTCTGTTGTTAAGGTCATGAGAAACAATCACTTTCATACATTGCTAATGGAAATGCAAAACCATACCAGCTCTAAGAATTTGATATTAGCAAATTATTAATTAGCAAAATTACACATGCATTTACTCTCTGACCCAGAAATCCCACTTCTAGGAATCTATTCCTAAGATACACTCACAGGAATATGCAATGACTTATGCAAAAAGCTACTTATTTTCCTACTAATTGCAAAAGCAAAACAGCTGTAAAAAAGAAAAAGAATGAAAGAAATACGTTACACCTTTTGGGGTACCTTTTCGGTAACAAAGGTGTGGGAATTCATACACACACTCATACACATGTACATACATATTTGCTAATATTTTCCAAAAACAATGGAAGGGTAAACCAAAAATTAATTAAAAGAAATAGTAAACTTAGGGAAGAAGACAAAAGAGAGGTAGTGGGAAGAACAAAGATAAAAACTAGATATTTTCTAATGTGCCTTGTTTTATAGTTTTGACCTTAGCACCTTCTTCATTTTTTATATATGTGAAAGATAACATTAAATGAAATTTTAAAAAGTGAAGCAATCCCTAAAATAAAAAACAAATTGAAACTCACTAATACTACTTTATATCAAATTTGTGGCATAATGGCAAAGATACTTATCTCAATGAATTTTAAAATAGAATGTTGACTTTATATACCTAAGTGGGACCAAAAATAAAGATCACAAAATCTTAAGTCGCAGCTAGTGGTCCTATTATTAAGTTTGATTTGGGGATAATTCTAAAACCCTTATAAAAATACACACATACTCCACATCACACAGAGTAGATTAAACCATATACGTAATTATACTTATATCACTAGGAACCAAGATTTTCAGTATAAAAGACAAGATCAAGATACAAATCAAACATGTGAAACAGAATCCTATCATCTCCATTTAAATTTGGGAAATCAGTATTATGAAATTAGAATTTACTGATTTACTTACTTTTTTAGAAACATTCTTTTTCCGTCAGCTTTGTATTGCCGTTTTCTGTTCAAAAACCTGTGGAGGAACAGCTTAACATCACTCAGTTATCATCTTCACCAGAGAAATGCTGAATAGGCACAGAGGGCACCTGCGTGCCCTCAGACTAGTCTGCGACCTTGGGTTTAGTAGCAGTAAACTCAGGAACTGGAGAGGTCCATTCACCCTGAAATTCCTCCTCAGTCACAGCCTTTCCAGCAGTACCCTGCTCTTCCTTTTCAATCTCTTCAGGATCTCTGTGGAAGTAGAGATTAGGCGCGACCTCCCGTGAGTTCTCGCGGGAGGTGTGTCACGCATGCACAGAACCTCCGGGCCTAGCAGCCACCACATCAGGCCCACTGAGGGGGCTCCCTTGTTGCTGCGTGGGGTGGCAATGTCCACGTAGCACAGAGGAGAATCTGTGTTACACAGAATGAGAGTAGACAAGTTAACTTAAGACGCCTCTGTGAGAGGCTGGCTGTCAGCCCTGGGATCAGTAACCAGCAAAAGTCGAGGCTCCCGGAACGCCGCCTGGATCTGATTAGTGAAGCTTCCAGGAGTGAAGCGGCTATCAATAGAACTGGCCCTAGTGACAGAAAGCTACAACTTTCAGTGTAGCCCGCTGGCCAATACTCCTGAAGGATATGACGCCAATATCAGCCGGATTTTCACTGGCAACAATGGCATGAGCTGACAGCAGAAACTTCTCCCAGGTTCTTTTCATACTTATGATGTAGACGCCATCACTTTTCCTTTTGTAGATATACTGTTCCATTTGGAAGTCAAGGTTGGTGCCACCTAAGTAGGTTCCTGCAGCAAGGAATTTAAGTACAGCCTCCTCCTTCATTTGCAGTACGTCAAGGGCTTCGAACATTCTGAAAGTTTGACTTTCTGACAGGAACCGAAGACTATACCGTACGGACTCCTCTCCAGGTAGTGTGGAAAGGTAAAATTTATTTTTCTCCTTGTAAAATAAATAAAATACATGTGTTTTAGCTCTCTACTGAAATGCCCAAGAAGCTGTGATAACCCAGTAGAAATTGCAAACCTACCACCCAGATATAATCTCCAAATATTACTTTCCACTTACAAGAATTACCAGGGCTCCTTAAAAATATATCTGTGACCAGCAATATCCAAGGTGAGCCTGATCATCTTGTCATTTCTGAAATCCTGTGCCTAGACTCTATCACAGACTATAAAAGGACACAGGAGGCAACTTGAAGGGACTCCCATTAGCCAAAGATGGGACCATTTGAGCTTCAAAAAGAAGAACGAATACTGATATCAAATCTATTAAAACTGATAATTACACTTAATATCCTAATTATACTTAATCACTCATTCTTCATCATTGAGATCTTACTTAGGCAACCAGCTCATTATTCAGGAAATTCATACATAAGGTAAAATAATCAATAGGAATTGCACAGCCCTACTTATAAAATATTCTTGCCACAATAATATAAGAAAATAAACTAAATCAATTGGACATCTAGATCTAACAGTTACATGAAATTTTGACAAATAGGAAATAAAAAACATGAGAATTTCAAAAACACAATATAGACAGAATAGTATATGAACAATAGAATAAACCAAATATAGAAGTAAGGAGATAATAAACGTAAGATTGGAAATTTATGAGATTCAGAACAAATACAAAATAAAGAGAATCAACAAGACAGAAATTGATTATTTTTAAAAGATAACGCACAGATACTGGCAAAATTAATCAGGAAGAACAGCAGTACATGTAAACAATATGAGGGAAGAAAAAGGGGAAAAGGACATAAGCAGAGGTAAAACTCAGATTACAAAGAGAGAACAATGAAAAATTTTATGACAATAAGTTGAATATTTAGACAAAATAGTTTCCTAGAAACTAAGTTATAAAAATTGACTCAAAAACATTGTCTTATAACAAATAAATTGAATCAGTATTTTAAAATGTAAAACAATAACAAACACCAGGCCTAAGGTTTTCAGGAAAATTCTACCAATTGCAAAGAGAAGATCAATATAATCTTAAAAACACATTTCCAGAGAAGAGAGGGGGGAAATAGATTACTCCACAATTCGTTTAATGATGAAAATATAACCTCAATAGCAAAACCTGACCATGGCAGACAGAAAAAGAAATTGGAGACAAAAGCACTTATTAACATAAATGCAAAGATCCTAGACAAAATATTAGCAAATTTAACCCAGCAGTGTATAAAAAACATACTACATCATGACCAGTTGGGCTATTTAGAACTTTTCAAGATTGAGTTGTGTTTTCCTAACAGTACTCTTACCTGCCATATTGAGAAAAGACTGATGTGGAGAAGAGGCAGAAGGTGGGAGAACAGTTAGGAGCAGTGTTGCCAGATGAAATTTTTATCAGCTAAATCTGGCAACTCTAGCTAAGAGGTTATTGCAATAATTGAAATGAGATGTGTTGTTGGCTTGTACCAGGATGGTGGCAAGGCAGATGGTGAGCAGTGATCAGATTCTGGAAACATGTTAATGTTAAATTCAATAGACTTTTTTGATGGTTTGGATATGGCTTATTTTCCATCTTTCTCTCATCACTTGCCCCACACTGTTCTAGGCCATTATCCTCCCTTACTACAGTTCTGAAACAGCCTCCTAATTGCTCTGTTGCCTCAAGGCCTGTCCTTCTACAGTTCCAATTTCCAGTCTAAGTAATATTTCGAAAAATGCAAATCTGATTATTCACTACCTAAGTCCCTTCAATGACTTACTTTTGCCTTTTGGATAATGTCTGACTCCTAGAAATCGGTGACGTTCACTCCACAAGGCTATGACTTCCACTATGCGACCTCCACCTTCTGTCTGGCTAAGTCCTATTCATTCTCTAGTTCTTAACCTAAATGTGGCATTCTCAGGAAGACCATCACTAAGACAGGTTTTGTTCCATTGCCATAGGTTCCCATAAAATTCTTGTTTCTCCTACCCTATGGATGAATGTTATCATTCATCAAGCTATATTATAACCATTTATTTAACTGGATGTTTTCTCAACTGTTTTGTAACTTTGAGGAGGAGAGAATTGTAAGTATTTTATTTATTATCGTATCCCTAGACCTTGAAGAATGTTTGACACAGAGTACATAATCAATAAATATTTCAAATGAATGATTAATAAATTAGCTAATTATGTATTTGCATTTCATATTTGCACAAGGATTAGTAAGACCTCCAAAATAACAAATGGTGTGCTTCATAACAGCACACTAAGTGGTGTTCATTATTATATTTGCTAAAAATAACTCCATAGAATGAGTTTTTCTTTAACTTAAAGCATAAATTTAATATATGTCATAAACATAATTATGACAGTGCACATTTTGACATTTTACTTTAAAAATAATTGCTTCAATCTTGGATTAACTAGAACTTGGTTTGTAGAACGTGAAAATTAAGTGAACTTTTCTTTCTACATATTTTATTTCACTACCTATCAATAAGATGACTGAAAACCATAGACACATTAGAGAACATTTCTTTCTCTTACTGTAACCAATAGTGAAAGATAATGAACTGACACTAAACTGGAAGTCAATGAGACATAAGAATTATTTTTAAAAGGGGGAAACATATTTAAAACTTTGGGGAAGGATTAATAGTCTAAGTGTGTATGTCATTGGTAAAATAAACTTCACACCACAAAATAAAGAATTAATAACAAACTGGAAATGTGAACTCATGGCCCTTTTAAAAGTAGTTTCTTTTCTAGTTTTAGCTAGAATTTGACCCAGCATTAATCTCATCCTATCTACCAGACTTACTCATGTGGAAAAATCTGACATGCAGCCCCCAACGGCCAGAATTTATTTTTTTAATGCCTTTTCTTTTCCTTTGTAAAATGAACTAGCACTTCCTGGGTAATAGCTGATCTGTGACCTGGAACATATGGCTGCCCAAAAGTGAGGAGGATTTCAAAGATGGCTTGGATAGTACAAGGACAAATGAGCTCAGTTAAAAAAGGATTCTCATTGTCTAAATTTTGACAATATATGTGTAACAGAGAAAATACTACTGTAATTATTTGGAACAAGTTGAGTAAGTGAATAAAAGCATAAGTCTTTAGTTATAATCATAAAAGGAAAGTTTAGTATGAAGTTTAAAAACAAGAAAGTTATAATGTAAGTGAAAGGTGATATTGTAATTTTTATTTAATTTATTGGTTAATTTTAATGATAAGGGAGAGTAATGTATATAATATTCTTTTTTCTGTTAACTTTTTAGGAAGAGTAAAGTTGTACCTTTCTCAATATTTGTTATGTTTAGGAAAATTAAGACCCTACAGAAACAAATTGATTATTATTGGTAGTCTCCCATCATATACAGGAAGAAAGAAATTTCAACTGGTTTTTGCAAGATGAAGAATGAACCAAATATCATATTCTTCATTGACCAAGACATGAAATCTCTGAATGAGGACACTAAATATATCTAGATGATGATAAGGCTTACTTATCTCCAGTAATGATAACAGACCAGATCAATATACAATATTTAATAGATAGCAAGCTATAGAGCATTGGAAAAGTGAGAGTGAAAGAACAGATTATTCTGGGAAAGCTGACCCCATACAGGATACCAAAACTTAAGAGCAAAGTCTTAAGTTTAGTATTACTTAAGCCTTATTATTAAAATAAAGGGATCAGGACCTACAATTTGAATTACGTTAAAGGGCACATCTATATCCCATACCCCATTCAAGAAATAATTAGTTGATATCCAGAACCTACAACTTTGACTGGTCTTCTTGACATTTGGATTGTTTCCAACCTAAATACCAAGATGACCATAGCTGTGAACTTCCCAAGTCTACTTGGTGAGACAGAATTACTCTGTTTTGTTAGAACAACTTCCTAAAAGTAAAAAAGCTCCATCAAAAGTGTATAAAAATTTTAAATATTTGAATATAATTTGCCAAAATTTCACTCAGAAAGTCTGTACTAATATACACCATAAAAAGTAGTGTATGAGAATGATTTTCCCATGTATGTTTATAGCCAAGACAACTGGTTGTCTCCCCAATTTCTATTCCCTCCTTCTTTGCTAACAGAGAGCACATTTCATTCTAGATTGCAATGTGCCCATCCCGAAACTAAATTTCCCAGTGCCCTCGTGCCCAAGAGTGAACAACAAGATGAAGCATAAATTAGGTAAGTCTTCTGGATATTCTCCATCCTTCCTGGAATAAGGACATGAGGTTAGGGCTACAGCAGCAATCTTGAAACCAGAGAACCTGATCATCAAAATCACTTGCTAAGGAACTACCAAACTAGCCCTGTATTGCATAAACATGTAACTTATTTTAGGTGAGAAAGAAAGAAACCTTTATCGTATTAAAGCCATTTATTATTTATATTCTCATAAGGAATCCTTTTTTAAAAATATGTATACAAAAATATTTATTCTTAATTTAATTTTAACTTCTTTTGGGGCTTAGTACCAGTTCCTCTTTTCCAGGCTTATATATTTGTGAGCTCTTTTCTCTGTCTTAGCTAGTTCAAAAGTTTT
The DNA here is from genome assembly GCF_009873245.2 of Balaenoptera musculus. Lineage (NCBI taxonomy): Eukaryota > Metazoa > Chordata > Mammalia > Artiodactyla > Balaenopteridae > Balaenoptera > Balaenoptera musculus. Next base: position 29,960,320 of record NC_045806.1, read on the forward strand.
TAATAAATCACACATGCTCACAGTCATGCTCACACATGACTCACAGACTTTTATCTCTGAGAACTCTCCTCAGAGATCCAGACCTAACTGCTTTCTTGAAATTTCAGATTTTTATTTATATTTCAAAGGATACTCACATTTAAAAATTCCCCATACTGTACATGTAACCTCCCCAACACTGACCCACCTCTTTTAACATATTTTATCTTAATGAAAAGCATTAATGTCCACTAAATTGCACACATAAAAGACCTAGTTTTCAGGCTGTTACATATTTAAGATGTCCACTTTTCCCATCTCCATTACCACCATTCTTATTCACTATCTCTGGAGGTCCACAAATAAAATAGTGCTATAGATAGTTTCCCTCTAACCAAATTGCCCAAATTATCCCCTTTTAATCTATTCAATCCTTTGACTAGTATGAGCTTTCAAAAATGTGTCTGAAAATATCCCTCCTATACACACAAAACACACACACACACACACACACACACACACTCTCTCTCTCTCTCTCTCTCTTACCTTAAATCAATCAATGGAGGCAGAGTCAAGATGGTGGCGTGGGAAGATGCAGAGTTAGCATCTCCCCACAACTAGGGTGCCTGCTGGCCTATGGTGGGGAACTCTGATGCCCAAGGAGACGGGAGAAACCCCAGAGTGAACCGGTAGGATGTAGGGGGACTGAGTGGGGAGTGGGCACTAATCCCATTCATGAGGGTTCTACCTTCATGACCTAATTATGACCAAAGGCCCCATCACCAAATACCATCACATTGGTGATGGGGATTTCAACTTTTGAATTTTGGAGGGACACAAACTTTTAGTCCATAGCATTCCCTGTTTTGGTCATAAATAATTTTCAAATACTGATCAGAAAAAAAGGTTGGCCTCATTATAGTTTAGACTGATTATTTTCACAGATGCAATAAGTGGTGTTAAATAACTATATAAGCTTCTTAGATCATATAGTATTTAACATATACTGAGGCAAAACTATTAGCTTTTTTTAAAATTGAAGTATAGTTGCTGTACAATATTATGTAAGTTACAGGTGTACAATAGAGTGATTCAGTTTTTAAAGGTTATACTCCATTTATAGTTACTATAAAATGTTGGCTATATTCTCCATGATATACAATACAATATATCCTTATAGCTTTTTTTTTTTTTTTAATTTTATTTATTTATTTATTTATGGCTGCGTTGGGTCTTCGTTTCTGTGCGAGGGCTTTCTCCAGTTGCGGCGAGCGGGGGCCACTCTTCATCGCGGTGCGCGGGCCTCTCACTGTCGCAGCCTCTCTCGTTGCGGAGCACAGGCTCCAGACGCGCAGGCTCAGCAGTTGTGGCTCACGGGCCTAGTCGCTCCGTGGCATGTGGGATCTTCCCAGAGCAGGGCTCGAACCCGTGTCCCCTGCATCGGCAGGCAGATTCTCAACCACTGCGCCACCAGGGAAGCCCTATAGCTTATTTTATACCTTGTAGTTTGTACCTCTTAATCCCCTACCTCTATATTGCCCCTCCCCCACCCCACCCCCCACTGGTAACCACTAGCTTGTTCTCTATAGCTGTGAGTCTGCTTAAAACTATTAGCTTTTGTTTGTAAATTTTATTAAAGAATCCATGATTGGACCATTTAAAAGACTCTATAAAGTCTAGGCTAGGAAGTTAAGGCTAAAAAAATCTCTCCCCTAGATTTTATTGTAGTACCCATAGAATTAGTAAATTCTTCTCTTTTCAAGGTCCCCCAAATATGCTAAGGTTCCTGGCCTGCCAGAAAGTGACTTTATTTGTCACTTGTGAGGCTGGAGCCCTATAAGCCAAGTACCCGACCAGTTTCCTGTGATGGTTTTGTAGGCACTGGTATCTTTGTTCTTTAACAGTGGGCTTGCTATATCCAAATAAAAGTGATTCATTCCCAAATATAACACTGTAGTATGTTTTTGGTTGAACGATCAACTTTTTTCTAACTTGAGGTAAAATGGAGGCTGATTCTTATTGAAATAATGAAAATAACTATTGGCCTGAAATCAATAGATAGCCAACTACTTCTCCAGTAAAGATGGGTTTATTCAGGACCAGCAGGGAATTGCATTTTGGGATCTACAACCAAGTTCCCCTGCATGGCAAGGGAAGGAGAATGCTTTTATAGAGTGGAAAAGGAAGTTGGGAGGACTATAGTAAACAAAGTGTCCAAGGCTTTTCAGTGGCTGAGTACTTGCCAGGGAAGAACAGGACTTTCTTCCTCCTGTTGGGCTCTGCTATCCTTGCAGGGTGTGAGAACTCCTCCTTCTGGTCTCCCAGCTCTATTAATAGAGGTTTCTGTTTTTAAATTTTTTACATTTCCCCCGTTTTGATCAAGATCTTTCTCTGAAAGCATTCCTGATCAAGAGTCAGGTTTTCTAGTTTCAGTGGCTTTTTGCCCCGCAATTCCAGGAAAAATCTTTCCTGGCTGTAGTGTCTCACATTGTAGGGAAAGTGTACGGATAGGAAACCTATTAAGGTCACGTTTGAGTAATGAGGAGTGGGAGGGAGAACTCTCAGGCACTTTTTATGTAAAGTCCATATGTTACCAAGATCATAAACACTGGAGATCATCTGAGTGTTATGTCATCATCAAAGGTTTGGTAACAAACTTCCGACAGGCCTGGCCTGGATATCTTAAGAAAGCTGTTTCATCAGATGTCATCTGCTCCAATTCTGGGAAATCTTTACTTTCAGGTCACCAGATGATATGCAGGTCCAGTCAGGGTCTGGAACTTTCTTTAAGTGTGCCACACGAATCCAAGAGTCTGTTCCTTGGAGTTTTGCGGCACAAGGGTTGGTCAGCAGTACCTGATAGGGGCCTATCCACCGAGGTTAAAGGGAGTTCTTTTGGAAGTATCTTTTCCAATAGACAAAACCTCCAGGTTTCACAGTACAGTACTTAAGGTGTTCATCTCCTGAGGGAGCACTGTGAAAAGATTACTCTACCAAAACATGGTTATTTTTAGTAGAAGCAATTAAGTCACTGAAATATTGTAGTATCTCTCCTCTTATCCGTTGTGGGTCAAAAGCAGGAGCCAAGTGGGACTTCCCTGGCAGTCCAGTGGTTAAGAATCTGTGCTTCCACTGCAGGGGGCATGGGTTTGATCCCTGGTTGGGGAACTAAGATCCCGCATGCCCGCGCAGTGCAGCAAAAAAAAAAAAAAAAAAAAAAAAAGCAGGAGCCAAGTGCATTGGGTATCCTGTGACTCTCTCAAAGAGTTTATGATTTCCAAAAGGGGTGGATCTGAGATTTAGAAAGACTAATGACAATGCTTTTGGCCAAGGTATTTGGAGGGCTTCTACAAATTTTGCCAAGTGAGTCTTAATAATGCTATTAGTGTGTTCTATTACACCAGAGGATTGAGGGTGGTAAGCACAGTGAAAGTTTTGTAAAACTGGCCAAACAGCACAGACTTGTTGAAGCATCTGGCCAGTAAAATGGGTTTCTCGATTACTTTGAATTTCAAGAAGAGTTCTTCCAGGTAGGGTTAATCCTTCCCAAAAGGACTTTACCCATAGAAAAGGCAGTAGCCTATCTGCAAGGGAAGGCTTCAGTCCAGTCCTGAACATAGGGGTCATTTTTAATTTTATTTCCACTGGAAGTATGGAAGCCATGTTATTTCCACAATATTCCAAAATCATGAACTACTCTGAAAGCATATCTACTATGAGTATAATTATTGTCAGTTTCATCCTTAGCTAAAGTACAAGACCCTGTAAGAGCATATAATTCAGCCTGTTGGGCCAAAGTGGCCATAGGTAAAGATGCTGCCTCAACAACCTCAAAAGGAATTGCAATAGCCTACCCAGAACAATATTTGCCATTGTTACCTTTTAAATAAGACCATCAGTGAACCATGAGAAGTAAATGTTACCCAGTGGAATTTTCTGTAGGTCATTACAAGGAATCAGGAGGTGGTCAGTCAGCATTAAGCAGTCGTGAGGGATTTCATTGGTGATGTAAGGTTATTGCAATGTAAAAGAGTTATGGAGGGGCAGTTAACAAAAGGACTTCATAGGAGGTGAAGTGGCTGCCCAAGAAATGTTGAATGTGATGAGAATTCAGGAGAATTTCTACAGCATGAGATACAAAAATGGTTAAAGGAGATCCCACAACAATTTTCTCAGTTGCCTTAATAAAAAGGAAAGTGGCAGTAATGGCTCTAAGGCAAGGGGCATATCCACAGGGTCCAGTGGCTGGCTATAATACCCTATGGGTCCCTGTGCTTTTTGGTGAGAACCCCAAGGAAAAGGGAATCTGATAATTGAGATGCCCAAGGGCAGGTTCATCAAACTCTCCGTTAAGGCCTTAAAGGCTATGTCATCTGGTTCGTCCCATAAAATTGGGTTTGAGTTGTTACTGTTGAGTAAAGCATATAGGGGTTTGGCCGTAAGAGAGAAATTTGGAATCCAGTTTTGGCAATAACCAACTAGTCTGAATAAACCTTACAGTTGGCACTTAGTTTCAGGTTTTGGGAAACTTAGGACATCATGAAGTCTATTTGGATGTTGGTGTAGCCCTTGTTTTGATATTAGATACCCTAAATATCAAAGCAGAGTTTGGGCAAACTGCATTTTTTCTTTGATGACCTTATGTCCCTTTAAGGCTAAAAGCCTTAGCAAGTGGATGTTGTCTTCCTGTGAAGAGGCTTAAGAAGGAGAGCAAGGAAGCAAATCATCCATATATTGCAACAAAGTAGAGCCTCTAGGGAAGTTAATGTCATCCAGATCAGCCTTCAGGATTTGCTGGAAAAAAGGACTCTCAGTAAAACCCTGAGGCATTACTCTCCAGGTGAATTGTTTTTCTTCTAAGGTGAAGGCAAAAATGTATTGGCTAGCTTCATCTACTGGGATACTAAAGAATGCATTGCATAAGTCCATTACAGTAAAGAATTTACTTCTGGTGGGAATGGATGATAGTAACAACAGAGTTAGTAATAACAGGGTTAGAAACAATATAATGTGCAGTGATAACAGTGTTTATTGCTTGGGGTTCCAGGACAAACCACACCCAATTATGGACATTGATACTTTAAATTGCCTTTGGTCAGGTGAGTCCATTTAGTTAGAAATGTACATGAGGAAGGGCCATGGTTTTTAAACATGAAATCAGCTAGAGTTGGGGGGAGGGTTTCAAGATATTTAGATAATTAGGAGCGCCTTTTCAGAGGTTTTTCCTCTAGAGTAAAGATCAATCTTCAAACAGCTCAAACGGCTCAATTCACACAGCTTTCAAGCCAATCCCAGCCAGTTTTAAGGAGACAGCCCTGTCCTGGAGGATCTGGCCTTTTTTAGCCAGTCCCCAGAGGACAGCCCTTCCAAAGGAATAGGCCAAAGTCTGAAAAACTGGCATAGTTTTATTCAAAGCAGCCCCTTCCCAAAGGAACTAGGCCAAAGGCATTTTCAGCCAGCTTTGATGGAAACAGTCTGATCTCAAGATAAGAGGGAAGTATCAAACTTAAGTACTGCATAAAGAACAAGGCCTTAACCAGAAACCTTTAAATAGATCCCAAATAAAGCCTGGAGAGCATCAAACACAAAGAGAACATGAGCTCTGATCCAGGAGAAAGACATACCTTCAAACTCCAGGGTTGGCGAGAAAAGCAATGAGTGACAATGGGCTCAGTTGTGGGTACTGCACCTTGTGCTCACCAGGCCTGGAACCAATGGGAGTCTTCAATGGTCCCCACATGGGCCACCAAAATGTTGACCTGAAATCAATAGATTGCCACATATTTCTCCAGCAAATATAGAACTATTCAGGATCAGCAGAGAATTGCAATTCGGAGTCTACAACCATGGTGAGCCCCAGACAAGTCCCCCTGCAGGGTAAAGGAAGAAAAACACTTTTACAGAGAGGAAAAGGAAGTTGGGAGGGCTATAGTAAACAAAGAGTTCAGGGCTTTTCATTGGCTGAGTCCTTGCCAGGAAAGAAGAGGACTCTCTTCTTCCTGTTGGGCTGGGCTATCCTTGCTGGGCATGAGAGCTCCCGGTTCTGGTCTCCCAATTCTATTTAATTAAGGTTTCTCTTTATTAATTTTTTTTGTATAACTATTACCAGAAAAAAAAATAAGAAAACTCGTTAAGAATATTTGTTTGCGAACTATAAGACTTAATTGGAAATTAGATTCCATTTTTAAATGCTTCATTTCCATTTATAAAAGCATAATATTCTAAATTGAGGGTAAGAGATCTGGAAGGAAGAAAAAGTGAGTTCTTATATATTCATCAGTCAATAGAGCATTAAAACGACATAAAAAATATTCCAAACAAATAACTGCTATTAAAATTTTCCCATCAGTTTATTTAGTCCAATGTAATTAATTTTTGTTCCCCTGGATCTCAAATCAGTAGTCTGCTTTCCTGAAGTCATCTTGTTATGAAATAAAATAGTCCTGGAAAGCTTGACTCGGTCCTCTGGTATAGTTGGAAAGGTTTCTAAGTGATACCAGATTAACAATAAAGTCTATTCTTTGATGTACTAGTTAAGATATCTGGTAGAGTCCTTTTCTTGAGACACAGAGACTGACCTTCTTTGTTGAAAGCATGAGTTCTAACTCATGTTTTAAGTAAGAATCAGAGAAAAGCAAAGTTCACCTGTATATGAGAGTAAATGGCTGTTGTTAATTTATTACAGTAATCAATAATATCAAAATGAAAAAGAGCCATTGGAGTGTACAACACATAACTATTTCATAAGATTTTCATCCCTTTTCCCTTGAGGGTAAGAACCAGATATTATGAATAATGAGCACATTGACAAATACCCTTAAATTTTAATATTAAAAGCATTTTACATGTATAAAATTAACCTAGGTAAGGATGAGCTCCTCTTATCTTTTTAATTATTATTCTCATTCATCTCTTATAATAGTATTGAGCTAATTAATAAATATGGAGCAGACCAAATAAACCTAAGTATTTATAGTATCTTTTTTTCTTAATAAGGAGAAAGAAGAAATCTTTGTGATTTTCTAGGGCACACTGGGAAATCTCAAAGATATTTTCAGGTATAAAGATATCTTAATTTTTTTGAATTAAGGGTCTGATCTTGAGAAGACAAAATCAAAATAGTTATCAAAGGAGATTTAAATACTTGATTAAGATGAAATGACAGGCACCTGAGAAACAATATTTGCTTATCTATTTAATCAAAGTGACAATATTATATTTTAAAATAAATATAGAAAAAGGTTACATGGTTCTAAGAAATTTTAGCTCTTTCAAAAATGTTCTGTTATTTTTTTAAAAAATCTATCACAGAAGTTAGCAAACCATGATCCATAGGTCTAGTCATGAGTTCATGGGTAGAGTTTATAAGCTAAGAATAGTTTTTACATTTTTTAATGTTGAAAAAAATTAAAATAGTAATAACATTTTGTGACATGTGAAAGTTATATGAAATTTCAATGCTCATAAATAAAGCTTTATTGAACATGTCCACACTTAATAATTTATAAACATATTTATGGCTACTTTCCCACTACAGTGACAGTAGTTGTGACAGATCTTACAGTCCTTATAATCTGAGAAGATTAAAATCTTTATCATCTGGCCCTTTACAGAAAAAAAAATTGCTTGCTCCTGTTATAGAGCTCAATAAATTCAACACAGAGCACTGAAATTTTTCTGGTTGAGATACTGAATCTCTGCTTTCTGAGTGGATTACACAAAGAGTAACCTTTTTAATACTCCTTGTTAAGACTAAAAACTTCAAGATCAATTTTCATTTTAACAAAGAGAAAACCAAATAAGATTCATGAGCTCCTTTCTTTATAAATCATCTTGCGAGTAAGCCCATCAACATTGAGCAAAATTTGTCAAAATGTTAATACATTTCAATGTTTTTTTTTCAGCTCCATTATTTGCAGTTATTATAAGCCAAGACTAAATTTCTTTCCTGCAAAAATTATGCAACTTTCTATGTCTATTCAGGTTATGTCTTTTATTAACCTCTTTCACATTTTGAAACAAATACCTTATTTTACAAACTACTCTCATTTTTTTAATAAAACACATCCCATTACCTTGTACACACAGTTGTGCTTTTCTGCTGTTGTTAATTTAGTAGAGTCTAAGTTACTCACAGAAACTATATCCTTTAACCAACTTAACTAACTTCTTTTTCACAAAGAAAACATCTGTCATGCAAAACAAGTAGCAGATGAGCAAAGCTCATGTGTCTACATAAGAATCTTTGAAATCACATTTAGACCTCTATACTACTTTGTACATAATTACCTTACAGTTCACATAAAAGCTTTGTCAGAATTATGAACACATAGTTTTAAATTTTTCACAATCCTAATCAGTGTATAGAACTAAATTTGCTTATCTGATCAATAAGCCAATATAAAAAGTTTATGAAGCTCAGAATTACTAGTTTCTTCCTGAAAAACCAAACCTAAATATAGTAAAAAACAAAATTCATTGATTATATTATATTTAACACATAAAAATTAGAGAAAAGGCATATAGCTGTTCTGAAACCAGTCTAATTTGTAAAAAGATTCACTCTGAATATATGAACTTGGGTTTCTATATAAAGATGCTGAAAATTTCTGTAAGAAAAGATTTTTTTCTCTTCAAAGGCTAGCACATCTGAAGTTTCAGTTTCTTTTTTTTCTGTAAATCTTTGGAACTGCTAGATATAGAGAAGCATTTATAAATCTCTATAAATCCATTAACATAAAGCTCCATTAATTTTGACTATATAATAATTTAGACTGTATAATCTATTATAATAGATTATTATAATAATTATAATTATTATTATTATATAATTATTGTAATAATTATAACTATTATAACTATATTATAATTGTAATAATTATAATTATAATAATAAGTATTATACTTATATTATATAATATAATTATATTATTATATAATTATTATTATATAGTTATATAATATAATTATATAAGCCTTATAATTAATAAGCCTTATAATTAATAATTAATTAAGCCTTATAATTAATAATTAATATATAAGCCTTATAATATATAATTATATAATTATATAATTATATATAAATAATGTATATTAATATAACATATTAATTATATAATATAATTCTATAATATAATTATTATAATTATATAATTATTATAATAATAATTATTATTATTAGAATAATTTTGACTGTATAATAATTTAGACTGTATAATAATTTAGACTGTATAATCTAATTCATTCACCCGCCAGAGGTAGGAAAATATTTCAAATCACAAAAGGCTTTTCTCAATTATACTCTCCAGTACTGAGAGAGCTTACAGCTTCATTTCTCTACCTCAACTATAAGTCAAAAATAAACATAGAAACAAAAAATTACCTCTTCTGATATCAAAAGACTTTTCGGTGCTATGCTAAGTTGCTACAGGGTGACTTTTGTGATAGCAGGACTAAGAAAGCAATTCTTTTATAAATCTCTTGGAGTAGGACAAGGAGGTGGTGAAGAGGTCCCCATTCCTAGATCCTGCAAGACTAGGGCTGAAGAGCCAAGACGCTGGCTACAGCTCAAGAAGAATCAGAGAACATCTTTGAGAAACACCCTTACACTGGGCATTGAAGGTTGACTCAGAGGCAGCACATATAATCTTTTATTCTGTAATTCCTGCGGGATTCCCATTGATTTCCATTTTTTATTCCACTGATGCTTCCTTGGCTGCTCTGAGAGGTTACGTCTGCCTTACTTCTGGTATACCAGCTCTTAAAAACAAAAGCCATAGTAAGTAAAGCTGAGATGGAGAAGCAAAATGGACCTCTCTACCAGAAAAGATTGCAGGCCTAAAAGAGAAGATAGGGCTCACACATACTTGCTTAAACACACTAATAAGGATTCTGAAAAGGAAATGACTCTTGATCAGTCCAGGACTAATCCAGAATCCAGAATCAAGACTTTAATATCAAATTCTGCCTTTATTGTGATACTCAAAGACAGGTGATGCTAGATTATTTCTCAAGAATGATTAGCTTCAAGAATATGGGAAAAGGCAGTTTATTAAACTTATCTCTAGACTGATTTTCCAAGTCATTTGTGAAGCTGTTAGTAAAAAATGAGAAACTAAGGAATCTTTTGTTTAGATTTCATAGCTAGTTTGTCTTAGGAAATTAGTTTAGCTTCTCCTCAATTTCATGATGTTTACTGTTAAAAAATATTTGATTACAAATTTAAGGATTATGAGACAATATTTTATGTGTACTCTGAACCAAAGATTCATGGTTGGTCTGAAAATAGAATAGAACTTAAGGTTGACTACCATTAACTCTACACAGAGCAATTGTTATATAAATGAACCATTTTTTTCTTATGCAAAATACAGGTACATACATATTCTATAGGTAATAGTCAATAAATTGACTGGCTGGTATACAATTTATCTCTCTCTTTTCCGTAGTAAATAACTAAATCTAACAGGATAATAATGAAATAAATGATAAAGCATATCAAACATACTCACTGAAATGTTTTCTCATATTTTGCTTTACATATTACTTTTGTTGATTTCCTCTAATTTAGCCTATGGAATTTTATTACCACACTTTTACCATCATATTTGGCAACACATGGGGAATATCATATATTACATTATTTTAACATCACCTAAAAAAAGAAGTATGAGCCACATTGAATGTTTTGGCTAAGAAAATACAGTGTTGAATAAGTGAATATTTTTTGCTCATCATTAGGATATGGTTGCAAAAATTGGTTTGATTTCCAGTATTACCAAACAATTTCTTTATGCAAGGTCTGAATGAGCTGAACAGCAATAAGAAGAAAAATAATAATAAATCCTTTGGTTTTTCTAAAAAAATTTAAAATGATAGTTATGTTCCTACCTCTGGGATAAATAAGCTAATGAAAATTAGGAATTAAAATTTAATGAAATAAGCTAATGAAGAGCAACTTCTATAGCTATGTAAGGTGCCTAAATATAAATCCAACAAAAGATGTGTGAAACATGTATGAGGAATGTTATGAACATTTACTGAAAGACCTAAACAAATGAAGTTAATGGATAAGAGAATTCAATGTCAAATACTCAGTTGTCCAAAATGCAATTCAAATGAATATCCCAAAAGTGTCTTTCATGGATCCCAAGATCTTGAGCCTGGGGTAATTGAAAGTAAAATGTATAGGAAATGGCAAAGGGAATAGCCAAGCCGCTCCTAAAAAAGAAATTAAAAAGTTGGATGAGGGCACATATTCTGCCAGAAAACAGTCAATACCAATCAATAGTAGTTTAAAAGTGCTATACTAACATATATGATAATGTCCTATTTTATAAATTTTGGGGAGGGTGGTGTCACAGGTGTTTATTATTATGTTTTATAATAACATATATGTTACATATATTGTCTTCTATGGTGTATTATTTATCTATTGCTGCACATTATCCTATATGTTAGTTGGGCAGAAATTTAGGAGCAGCTTAGCAGTATGGATCTGGCTTAGGGCCTCTCATGAGGTTCAGTCAGATGTCAGCCAAGGCTGCCCTCATCTTAAGAATTTACTGAATGGGGAATTCCCTGGCAGTCCAGTGGTTAGGACTAGGCACTTTCACTGCTGTGGCCTGGGTTCAGTCCCTGGCTGGGGAAGTAAGATCCTGCAAGCAAGCTGCACGGCCAAAAAAAAAAAAATTACTGAATGGAGCTAGAGAATCTGTTTCCATGATGCCTCACTCACATGGCTAGTGCTGGCTATTGCCAAGAGAGCTCAGTTCTTCTATACTGTACCTATACCTGGGCTGCTTGAGTTTTCTCACCATGTGTTAGCTGGCTTCTCCCAGAAGTGATCCAAGAGAAAGCAAGGTAGAAACTGCAATGCATTTTATGACCTAGCTTTGGAAGTCACACACCAACAGAGGAAATATCTTAGGAAACTATTAAATACATTAAATATATGAGGAAACTATTCAAGGGCATAAATATCCAAAATGTGGATCACTGGGGTCCATCTTGGATGTTGGTTTTCACAGTATGTTTCATATATTACATTTTAAAAATTAACAGAAAAAAAATTAATAGAGAAAAATATCTTTCCTGAGCAATATAAGGAAGACCAACTAATGTTTCATATATGTCATGTCCCCCATTATACTCTGAACACTCTGAAAGAATGCAACTTATATAATTATTTGTAGAGCCATAGCCTCACACACAAGAAAAAATGCCACAGGGCTTATGTACAATGTTTATTTACTGACTAATTTTTATAAAGTAAATTTACCTAAAATTGTTGGGTACTTTGATCAAATAGGAAAAGCCTGTTATCTTTACACAGCCATAAATTGGCATAATATGACAAACTATTTTTATTTCCAGTATTTTGTTTGGGGTTTGAACTTATATTTTTTCTGCATAATATCAATCATTTTTGTGGAATATTTTAGTCATTCCATCTGTAATCTACATCTATACATTACAATACATATGAGAAAATGATAGTATGACATTATTAAGTAAATTATCTTTATATCTGGACTTTAATAGATTCAACTTTTAAAGGAATGTTGCAATTAAAAACATACTTATTGTCTATCAAGAGGGTAAGCATAATTTAGCAACTTGTTATATTTATTTCAATAACAATAAAGTTAATATTATTTCTCTTTCAAAATATGGATGCAAATATTAAGAGTTAGCACAGTTAACGGAATTTTGCATATCCCCATATATCCTGTTGATCAGCTAAGCTTTACTAAAACTATGTAGTTCAGTATTGCATTTGGAGCCAAAGAGTTTTTGTTTTCTCCTGCATTTTAATGCAAGACCTTTTCTATGCTGTTATAGGAAGGTGTTCATCTGCAACACTTCATGAATTCCTTTTGCTAGCCATTTTAATTCAACATATTAGTTTATTGAATTAGTGTTTGATACTTGATATGATTTCAGTCTTCTTAAATTTATTAAGACGTGTTTTGTGACCTATCATATGATCTATCCTGGAGAATGTTCCATGTGTGCTTGAGAAGAACGTGTATTCCCCTGCATTGGATAGACTGTTTTATATATGTGTGTGTGTGTGTCTGTTAGGTCCATTTGGTTTAAAGTATGATTTAAGTCCAACTTTTCCTTCTTGATTTTTCTGGCTGTATGATTTATCCATTGGTGAATGTGGTGTATTTAAGTCCCCTACTACAGATCTTCCTCAATTTATAATGGGGTTACATCCCAATAAACCTATTGTAAGTTGAAAATATCATAAGTCAAAATGCGTTTAATATACCTAGTCTACCAAACATCATAGCTTAGCCTAGCCTATGTTAAACATGCTCAGAATACTTACATTAACCTACATTTGGGCAAAATCATCTAACACAAAGTCTATTTCGTAATAAAGTATTAAATATCTCATATAATTTACTGAATACTGTACTGAAAGTGAAAAACAGAATTGTTGTATGGGTACAGAATTGTTGTAAGTGTATGGGTTGTTCACCCTTGATATCATGTGGCTGACTGGGAGATGCAGCTCCCTGCCACTGCCCAACATCCTGAGAGAGTATCTTACTTATTGCTAGCCAGAGAAAATGTCAAAATTCAAAATTTGCAGTACTGAATGCTAGAGTTGAAAATTGTTAGTCAAACCATTATAAGTTGGGGACTGTCTGTATTACTGTATTGTTGTCTGTTTCTTCCTTCAGATCTGTTAGTATTTGCTTAATACATTTACGTGCTCCAATGTTGGGTGCATATGTATCAGTATTTACAATTGTTATATTTTCTTAATGAATTGACCCCTTTATCATTATATAATGACTTTCTTTGCCTCTTGTTACCATTCAGAGGAAGTCCCTCATAGCAGGATACTGTCCAGAGGCTACCGGCACTGTCCCTGCTCAGAAGGGGAGGGAGGCCTGAGAACTCCCAGGAAAGAGAGGACTCAGAAAGGGTGCTTAATTGTCTAGATGACATCACTCAATAGCACAGCAAACAGTCTCTGGGTCAGAGTGCTCCAATGGGCAGCAGCAGCTTGGGATCTTTTATCTGTAAGACTTACCTTACCTATAGCTGGCAGATGTTGGGTGTGGTTTTGTGGGGTATGCAAAGCAGGTAGGCTTTAGAAGGTTGAAAATCTGCTTGTTTGGATTGCAATATGTAAGTGTATCAAGTCAACATGTTGTACACCTCAAACTTATGCCGTGTTATATGTCTAATATATAGCAATAAAAATAGTATTGATAATAATTGGAATGCAAAAATGTTTGAGTTCAGCTCCAGTGGGCTTTTAAGCTAATGGACCTCAGCCTGAAGTGAAGAAATAAACAATACACAGAAGCCATCTTTGGCTCATTTATATAACATGGATGTTCTCCATTACATTGGAAGAACCATGCCATAGGAGATTCTAGCTACAGAGGATCAGTTAGTACACAAAGTCGTAAAGGTCTTTTTCATCCAGTAAATTTACATAAACCGGCTTGAAGTTTTTTGGTTGATCATGTTTTATAAACTAGTTTATTTACTATATGAGTTGAGAAAGATTACAATATGCCCATGACGGTCAAATGATGAAGTAGTAATTTGGAAGTAACAATTTCAGTTATATTTTTTATATCTTTTTCTTTTAACCAAAAGAGAAAGGAAGGAAAGAAGGAATATTATCTTTAAAAATTTAGAAATATTCATGCTATCAACATTTTGCTTGTAGTCTGAACCTGGGAGATATATTTTAAAGGAAGAAAAGTAAAAGCTAGGCTATGTTAGAAATAGGTATCACCAAAGGTTTAATTCGGTCAGAATAAGAAAGTACTGAACTAGACTATTTAAACTAAAAGCAAAAACGTGGGTGGGTAGGAGATAAAATCAAAAATTCTCAAGAGAGAGAGAAATGTTCCATCAAATATTTACTCTAAGCTGGCACTATGCAGAACTTGCATTGTACTAATAGGAGCGCACTTTAACGGACTCATTCCTCAGTGGGTTGTGTATACAGGCCAATCAGGACGTTAACAGGAGTAGACAGTGAAAACCACACAAAGTTAAAGTAGCATAACAAAAATCAATGTCAAAAATATCATAAATAAATAGAACAAAATGTCTCTTCTATCTATAGGATTCAGTGAATCTAGTAAGGCTTTGAATCACAATTCAAAACTAAGCCAGTATGTGAAAGTTTAGGTGATGTGGGTTGCAATAACTGCTCTTCAGTGCATTCAAATGTGCCCATAATGGGTAAGAAATAGTTAATTCTACTTTCAAAATGAGTTGATAGTTAGCAGAGTATAGTTTACATGCACTGAGACAATCTAGCTCTGTAAGTGTAGTAGGTTTGAAGAATTCTAACTTACTCAAAATAATTATGTGAGGGAAATTAATACCAACACCTTCCAAGCTGAATTTTTAAAAGCGGTTATTTTTGTAGCATTCAGGTGAGGATTACTTTGTAAAGCTCTCCTTTTTAGAGATAAGATCTGGGAGAATCTCTAAGGAAGATGGAGTGTTAAGATGTATATCCATTCCTTCCATGTATGGTTAGCTCACTTCTGAAGTGATTGGATTTCTTATAGGTAATACATCTTTAAGCAACATTTCCAGTGCTTACTTTCCTGCTCATAGACTAAACTCAGCATCAGCCATTTGATTTCATGGAGATTCAATTTTGTTTTAATTGAAATATATTATCTAAAAAGTTAATAATCCATTGAAGTTGGAATTTACTAAATGGTACCCTGGCGACTTGAAGAGTCAACATAGCTTCCCAAAGTATCTAATATACCACAAGGGAGTATTTTATGCCCTTGATGAAACCAGTTGAGTATGTATGTAAAATTCTAGATATTGTTTGCTTATGTACTCTAATCAGTTTCTTATAAAAGTTTCTTTAATAAAGAAATGAATTAAAATCCAAGACTTTAAAGTAAAAAGAGACATTTCTACCAATTTTTAAAATGGGAAAGAAATATGCATATATATGCATGTATATAATATATACATATTATATATTATAAAAAGAAAAATATTTTGTCTTTTTCTCCATTTCCTGGCACAGAGCTCCCAAAGCCCCTGGAATTTCCTAAGTGATAAGGGTGATAGGAGCACCTTTCGTTCTAGTCAGGTGATTCTTGGCAGGTCCCTAAATAGTTTCAGGGTGGGGCTGGTCCCTGAGAGATTGAGCCCTGATTAAAAACTTGGAAGTTTTCAGTCCCACCCTCCAACCTCCAGAGAGTGGAGAAGGGCTGAAGATTGAGTTAATCACCAATGCCTATGTAGTGAATCCTCCATAAAACCTCCAAATAACAGAGTTCTGGGAACTTAGGAAATGGTGAACACATCCATGTACTAGGAGAGTAGCACACTCCAACTCCACAGGACGGAGGTTCCTGCACTCAGGACTCTTCCTGGCCTTGCCCTATGTACCTGTCATCTGACTGTTCATTTGTATCCTTTATAACAAACTATAATAGTAAGTATAACTTTTTCTTGAGTTATGGGAGTCATTCCAGCAAATTGTCAAACTTGAGGGGGGGTTGTAAAAACCCCCAACTTAGTAGCCAAGTTGAACAAGTGTGGATAACCTGGATACTTGTGACTGGCATCTGAGGTGGGGGCAATCTTGTGGGACTGAGCCCTTATGCCTGTGGAGTCTGATACTAACACCAGGTAATCAATGTCAGAATTGAACTGTCATACATCTAGTTGCTCTATGTCTACCTGTATCTATAAATGCATTAAAAGATTTTAAAGCATGTAGACCTAAGACTTAAAACTCAAAAGTTTGGATTTGAGATTTAATGTTCCTAAAACTTGTACTAAAATAATCAAATTTTTCTGTACTCAAAGGTAGCCAATTGAGATACCTTGTCTTGGGATAAAACAGAGTCAGAATATTAGCACTGGAAGGATCTTAGAAGGGTATATAGAATAACATGACTGTTTTACAGATGAAGGTACTGAAATTGAAAAGGTTAAGTGACTTGTTTCACTTCATATAGCTAGAATCATCAAAACTGGAACTAGGAATGAATTAACTCTCAGTCTAGAGTTATTTTTCACCATCTCCATTGCTTTCCATTAAGAGGTACAATATATTTTAGAACAGTAAGGACTTCCCTGGTGGCACAGTGGTTAAGAATCCGCCTGCAAATGCAGGGGACACGGGTTCGCGCCCTGGCCTGGGAAGATCCCACATGCCACGGAGCAACTGGGCCCGTGTGCCACAACTACTGAGCCTGCGTGCCACAACTACTGAAGCCCACACGCCTAGAGCCTGTGCTCTGCACGCAACAAGAGAAGCCACCGCAATGAGAAGCCTACACACCACAACGAAGAGTAGCCCCCACTCGTCACAAGTAGAGAAAGCCCGTGCACAGCAACGAAGACCCAATGCAGCCATAAATAAATAAATAAACTTATAGAATAGTAGAGGCTTCATTACTTAATAATCAGTTAAAAACAAATAGAATATCCCAATTGATACACAAAATTAACAAAACATCTTTCAGTCAAGGTGACAGACCAAAGTATACATTCTTTTTTCCTTTTCCTCCTAAAACCCAATTAAATGACGGTAAAAGAATAGAAAAATATTTTAAAAACCAAAGCAACAGAGAGAATGGAATAAAAGGGATTTCTATGAGTTTCCTTCAAGTTAGAATGCCTTCTATCTTGGGCTAATGAAGCAAGGTAGAGGGAGCAAAAGTCTATAATATTGCATGGAAGGTAATGTAGCCAAAGAGAGATTTGATCTCCCAATCAAAACCTGAAATAATTAACTCAAAAAGTGAAAGTTTTACCTATGCATGATAAAGTATCAACATTTGAAATGCCAAAAATATCAGTTAGCAGAAAGATGAAAAAAATTCAGTCTTCTCTTACTGCTTACTGCCTCCCACATGGAGTATGGGAAAATAAGTTAGGCAGATGTACAAAGACTCTTGAGTGCCAAAAATAGTTCATTGAAATTAATACGGAATATTGACTACCTCAAAAAAGGGCTGATTGCTCTCTTAGTCCGTTCAATTACTTTCAGAAAGACATAGAATAGACATGGAAAGAATTAACTAAGAATAATACAACGGAAGAGAGTAATTTCTTTGCAATGAGGCAGATGCAACTATCTCATTAAGACAATTTTTGTCGTTAGGTGGTTCAATAAAGGTTTACTTACTCTTCATTTCATTTTTAATTAGCTAAAACCAATATTATTTCTTGCCCCTGTGTTAAACAATACTAAAACCAGGCATACTTTCTTTCCCTGTGTAAAATTGTACCGATACCAAGGAAAAGTACCTTAGTTCTTGCACCAAGAAATACCCACTCCTCAAAGGTAAAACGCTGAGTAAACTAAAAACCTTTTTTAACAAGACTGAGCTTGCTTATCAAGACTATTTATTTCAAACCCTTGCTTCACTGTGCCTATCAATTGAAAGCTATTATGTTATAAACTCTGCCCACTCCCAGTCAGTTCTCCACATTGCAAGACCTGCCTTAAAATCATCCATCCTAAGCCCTAAAACCCTATAAATTATTATTTCCTAATTTCCCCTATTTTGAGACATTGCTAACCCTCTGACAAGATATTATCCCTTACTGCAGTAAGTCTAATAAATTTAGACTTGCTTGATCAACAGGTATTTCTGGTGGTCTTTTGGGAGTTGATTCCTGACCAAAATCTTCTGACATGTTACCAGTCATTGAATAAACGTTTGTTTTGTGCTTGGCATATGCTCGGGATGCTAGTGGGATTTGAAAGTCTTGATCATAAATATGGTCTCTCAGTCTAATATGAGGTGCATCCTAGAATCAATCATTTCCAAACATGGGGATCTTATTAATCAAGTTTCTTTCTGCTTTTTTTCTTTTTTTATGCTGGACCTGACTCTGACTTAGCGGTATAATTTAGAACTTGGAAATAACCAACCATATATCAGAGGAAGTTCGGGAGATTTGCTCAGCTTGAAGTATATCAGTTTGTATTCAAAATCTATTTGCTTTTCTCCAAATCAAAACATAATGGTACTAATTCAGATGAGTAGGGCATATAATTTTAGACATTTTTGTAGTCATGGAGATTTATTTCTGCTGATTCATCCAGTTCAGCCTGGCATACAATGCTGAGATGATTGGCTAAATTTCGAATGTAGCCCAAGGCCATAGAACAGAACATAGTCCATTGGTCCATAACAGATAATTCAATCTCATTACTATTAAGTTTCAACCAACTGGTCAAATCTCCCTAGGGTAAGTTCACATTTGAGGCCTGTCTGAGTCCATGAATTTTCACTGTAGTTCCAGAAGTAGTCTAGCCTCCCAGGAATACTGCAAAACAGAGCGGAGATGATCAGAGTGATTAAAAAAAAAGAGAGATACCCTTCTCCCCTATACCAATGATAATTTGCCCCAACACTAAAATGGATAACCAGACCTCAATTTTAGGTTTGAAATTATTCCTGTGGGTTATCCTAACCAGAATAAGTAAACTAAATAGCTGCTTGAAAAGTGCAAATAAATGTTGCTCAAATTGGTGTGATAGTATTCTAAAGAAATTAATGCTTGTTTTAAAACATCGAAGGCCCTTGAGACAAAGCAGTTTTTATCCCTCTCCTTGCCAAAAAAAGAAAAATATCTGGCTAAATATGTGAGATAGGAGTTGGGGTAGGAAGGGAGGTTACTTGAAATCTTCTTTGGAAACTTCCATGTCATTCTCTGAAGATGTCTATGTAAATATACTGGACGAGTTCAGTGTTTGTGTAATTAAATTATAACTTGAGGTGTCCTACATCTTGTAAACTGTATTCATATTCATTACACATGATCTCAGTTCATTTCATTACAATTGTAAACTATTATTCTGATATTATAAATGAGAAAGACTAAGAGAAGTTAAATAAGTTGTCTTAAATTTACATCACAGGGCTAGTTTGAGATGCAGCCATTTCTGAAACAAGATTATTCTAACTCCAAATCCAGTGTTCCTTATTCACGTCAAGAAGTGGGAAACCATTTCCTGGGTAGATATTAAAAAATAATGGCTGATGCCTAAGGGTCTAGAATTTAAATTAGAGGAAGTTGACAACAAACAAAAGAGCTTTCACTTATTGACATACGTTCTACTACCATACTAGTGTAGAAGACTACTATAATGTTCATCTTCTGTAGAAGATTTCCAAATACTTATAGACTTAATCTGCTCTTAGAATCTAGGAAACAAAAGAGACTGGCGGAGAAAAACAAAATCTGTCTGTCAAGTCAGAATGATGTTGATGTAAGTTGGACACATCAAGAAACTTTGACTCCAATCAATAAACCTTCTGAAATAGATTATTTCAAAAACAGGCACAGAAGACATCAGTGGAAGCTGATGAGTAAAATGTTTCTCTGTATAATAAATTTAGTCTTCAATATATCTGTCCTAATATTTACCAGCCTTTTGCATAGAGAATATGTCCCCTGGGGAGGAAACTAGGTCTTATGCATGGATTAAGCTATGAGAGCCTATGGTAATAATATTGCTAAAAATGTACTGCATTTACAAAGAAAGAAATTCGGGGTTCTCAAACACATCTATGTGTGGGCATATTAGGGAGAGAGAAATAGAGAGAGAGAGAAGCCAGGAAAGAAGGAAAAGAGAAAGAAAAAATAAAGTAAAAAAGAGAAATATTTTAAAAGACAGACAGGCTTAGAAAGTTTTATAATTTGCCTAAGTCTCCCAACTTGTCAGTGGTAGAGTTGAAATCTGAATTTGGGTCTGATGCCAAAGTTACTAACCCATACTGCCTCTAGAATTTCTATCACCAGTATAATTTCCACAGCAAATTATTCTTCTATTGCACCCTCTCCCTAAAGTTATAATTTTCCTTAGGTTTCTGCAATTCTATACTTTCTACAAAATCATTATTATAATCAAATATTTATCTACGTGTTAGATTAGTAGGCTTCATTTGTCTTACATGAGTTCCATGTCTTTAAAGTTTGAATGTCTTTTTAAGAGATTCCTAGAATGTTATACTTCTGACTTATTTTTGTTATTCACATTCTTTGGTATTAATATGCCACATTCTATAAGGCTTCCAATCACTCATTACACAGACTAAAAGTCATTGATAATGCATATTGAAATGCAATTAGTAATTTAAATAATGCTTCACCACTTTGCAGAGATTAATTATCTCATCCAGTATGGTGACATTAAAATGTGTTTTACATTGTAATTAGCATCAATAAAGTAAGGAGTGAGATTTTTCAGCTGTTATGAGGAATACGACATGAATTTTAATATCAATGAATTGCAGATATTAATATCTTAAGTGTGTTTGTGATGTTTATTAAATGTCCCCAACACTGAATTTTTTGTATATATTCAGTTTTGTTGATAATTCCCAGACAGATTTTAGATATAACACATTATTCCAAAAATGGCCATCTGTACTTAGAAGATATGTATATTCATTTATTCAGTCATCCATTAATTCATCACCTACTTAGTATAAATACTTCTTTTTGCTGGGATCTCTTCTTGGTGCTGGGTTTGTGGTGATTAATCAAACAGAATAAGATTGTGCCCTTTTGATACTGAACAAATAAATAAGCAAATACTTATCTTCTGGTAAGTGCCATAAAGAAAATAGAAGAAGTGCATGGGAATCTGTGTGTTATTCAATATCTTTAACAACTAACTGACAAATCGGATTAGACAAATGAACAACAGATTTTGTCTTAGAGCAGCATCTCTGAGGTGACCTGCTGGGCAGTTTCTTGATCATGGAAAGGTTTGAGGGGCGCCAGAAGTAAAGCTGAAGAGTCAGGGCAGCAGAGGTCCACTCAGGAGGCTTAGAATAGAGGCTTTTTCCTAACCCTAGTGGGATATCCTTAAAACTGCACTATAGCGTAATATGTAATATCCAATAATTTAATCACATAAAATGTGGTGTCACGGTATTGTGAGTTTAAAAAAAAGAGTAAGTTTTTCAAACAGCCTAAACTGTCAAAAGCACAAAAGTAAAGAGAAGAAGGTTATACTTTACATAGCTGACTATACACTGAACTCAGAAATTCCCAAAGAATCAGGTAGCCATCACTTGCTAATCCTCTCACTCCCCGCATTCCCAATACAAGAACTTTTCCCAGTTACATTTAAGAATAGGTTAACAACAAAAGACACAGGTTGGGAGCAGCAATCATTAATCATGCTATATCCAGAACACATTATCATTGAGTTTTACTGTGTTTCAATGTTTTAATTTCTGAAATATACTTTAACATACGACATATACTCATGTTGAAACAAAGATTACCTTCTGTGACTTCTCTTTGTTTCTAACATTATTTTCAGGAGCAACACATTATAAAGACACTTATAATGTATTTCCTTAGTCTTCTTTTGTCCAAATTAACTGCTGTCTGTTCTTTCAACAAATTTTCTTTGTGACCTGAATTTCGTATCTCAGCCGTCTGCTCTTCTAATATAGTCTCCTTAGTATTAATGATGTCAAGTGCTTGTATAGAGCTCCCTATCCAGACACTGTTCTAAGAGGTTTGTGTATGTTAATTTATTTAATCTCACAAACATCCTATAAAGTAGGTTCTATTGTTACCCCCACTTGATAGATGGAAAAACTAAGGCATAGGGAGGTTACGTAAATTGCTCAAGGCAACCCAGTTAGTACAGTCAGAACTAGGAAACAAACCCAGGCAGACTGGCGTCATAGTCTGTGCTTTGATCAAATGTCCAGAATCACATTCTAAGATATAAAGTCTTCATTATTGTTAAGTTGTAGGATCATGGCAGCCCAACCAGAAAATCTGGTATGTAAGCAATGTGACTAGCAGAAGTCTGCTCTTACTTGTTCTTGGTTGCTCTTAAGAAATAGGCCTCAAAGATGCATAGCCATCAGAAAGGAATAGAACACTCGATAGTAATTATTAGCAATCAGCCTAAATCAGTGGTTCTCAAACTTTAGTGTGCATCAGAATCACCTGAAGAGCTTGTTAACAGACAGATTGCTGGTCTCCATTCCCCAGAGTTTCTAATTCAGTAGGCCTGCGGTGGGACCAAAAATTTTGCATTTCTAAAAAGTTGCCAGGTAATGCTGCTGTTGATGTCTGTGCACCACACTTTGGGAACTGTTGCCCTAGAATATCTGGGTTTATGGTCCTAATATGTGTGCTTCAGATAACTGCAGGCCTGCACATGCCTAGACAATATGAACGCACAAGGAAACAACTCATCGGTGAAGAACTGCACATTATAAAATGATTATGGAAGAACAGAAGAAGGCTGTTCTATACCTTGCGTGGTTCATAGGATCTTTGCGTGTGGTAAAATACCTAACAATGGATGGCTTATAGTCAAAGGGAGTGACCCTAATGTGTACGATAGCAAGTAGGACTTGGAAGAGAAAGTAAATTTACTTCTCTGGGCTATACTGTGAGGAAGGCACACACTGCTGTGGTTGTCATATTAATATGACATATTAGAGTTACTTTTAGTTCAAGTAGTGTCCATGGATCTATCTTTTCATGGTTGGCCTAGGTCACAGTGACCTTAACTAGGAAACACACACACACGAAGCATCCATGAGTGAGATAGATCTGGGTATGAGAAGACCAAGTAAAAGTGTTACACCAGTGCACCTCACTATGATTAAACATCAATGAGACTTTTTCATAAAATGGCCTTTGCCATATCACAACCACAGAATTTTGACTGGCTGCCTCACTCCACATGGTCCTTAGCTTCCTACTGTTTTTCTGAGAACACACACACACACACACACACACGCAAATACATATTTGCCTCACTAGCATGTAAAGCAGTAAATCTTTGTTTTATTGGGCATTGCTAACATCAGGGCCCTTATCATGGTGTTTTCCTAAAATAGGATAATTGATTTTAAGAGAAATCTGGGGTAGGCTATTCAGTATCATTTTTTCACTGACATATTATATGCATGCTGCAAATACATATGTCATTGCTCTCCTTCATAAATTATTTGAGAAATATTCAATTTTGGTTCCATCCATTTGGCTTCTTTCTACAGTTTCAAAGTAATCCCATGATTCAAATTTCCTGAATGATCTCTCCTATCTCCATTTTGTCAACTTATTTTCTTCCTAATAGCTTTTCTTTGTCTTCTTCTATTGGGCATTTTTGAAGAAAGCACATTCTTTTTTTTTTTTTAAACATCTTTATTGGAGTATAATTGCTTTACAATGGTGTGTTAGTTTCTGCTTTATAACAAAGTGAATCAGTTATACATATACATATATCCCCATATCTCTTCCCTCTTGCGTCTCCCTCCCTCCCACCCTCCCTATCCCACCCCTCTAGGTGATCACAAAGCACCGAGCTGATCTCCCTGAGCTATTCGGCTGCTTCCCACTAGCTATCTATTTTACATTTGGTAGTGTATATATGTCCATACCACTCTCTCACTTCGTCCCAGCTTACCCTTCCCCCTCCCCTTGTCCTCAAGTCCATTCTCTAGTAGGTCTGTGTCTTTATTCCCGTCTTACCACTAGGTTCTTCATGACTTTTTTTTTTCCCTTAGATTCCATATATATGTGTTAGCATACTGTATTTGTTTTTCTCTTTCTGACTTACTTCACTCTGTATGACAGACTCTAACTCCATCCACCTCACTACAAATACCTACATTTCATTTCTTTTTATGGCTGAGTAATATTCCATTGTATATATGTGCCACATCTTCTTTATCCATTCATCCGATGATGGACACTTAGGTTGCTTCCATGTCCTGGCTATTGTAAATAGAGCTGCAATGAACATTTTGGTACATGACTCTTTTGGAATTATGGTTTTCTCAGGGTATATGCCCAGTAGTGGGATTGCTGGGTCACATGGTAGTTCTATTTTTAGTTTTTAAAGGAACCTCCATACTGTTCTCCATAGTGGCTGTATCAGTTTACATTCCCACCAACAGTGCAAGAGTGTTCCCTTTTCTCCACACCCTCTCCAGCATTTATTGTTTCTAGATTTTTTGATGATGGCCATTCTGACCAGTGTGAGATGATATCTCATTGTAGTTTTGATTTGCATTTCTCTAATGATTAATGATGTTGAGCATTCTTTCATGTGTTTGTTGGCAATCTGTATATCTTCTTTGGAGAAATGTCTATTTAGGTCTTCTGCCCATTTTTGGATTGGGTTGTTTGTTTTTTTGTTATTGAGCTGCATGAGCTGCTTGTAAATTATGGAGACTAATCCTTTGTCAGTTGCTTCATTGGCAAATATTTTCTCCCATTCTGAGGGTTATCTTTTCATCTTGTTTATGGTTTCCTTTGCTGTGCAAAAGCTTTTAAGTTTCATTAGGTCCCATTTGTTTATTTTTGTTTTTATTTCCATTTCTCTAGGAGGTGGGTCAAAAAGGATCTTGCTGTGATTTATGTCATAGAGTGTTCTGCCTATGTTTTCCTCTGAGTTTGATAGTGTCTGGCCTTACATTTAGGTCTTTAATCCATTTTGAGTTTATTTTTGTGTATGGTGTTAGGGAGTGTTCTAATTTCATACTTTTACATGTAACTGTCCAGTTTTCCCAGCACCACTTATTGAAGAGGCTGTCTTTTCTCCACTGTATATGCTTGCCTCCTTTATCAAAGATAAGGTGACCATATGTGCGTTGGTTTATCTCTGGGGAAAAAAGCCCATTCTTACCACATTCTTTTGTATATTTTCCCAAGAAAAAAAGTAATCACCACATTATAACAGTAATCACCAAATTCTCATTACCAGAATGTCTGCATCTTTCTAAGAAGGCAGAGAATTTGTTGATAGGTTGCCCCCAAGTTCAACACTAGATAAGAAATTGAGGTTGACTAGGACAGAAACAATCTCTAATGTTCCCGTTACTGCTAGCAGATCTAATTCTGTTATTAG
Source organism: Balaenoptera musculus (assembly GCF_009873245.2). Lineage (NCBI taxonomy): Eukaryota > Metazoa > Chordata > Mammalia > Artiodactyla > Balaenopteridae > Balaenoptera > Balaenoptera musculus. Next base: position 29,986,190 of record NC_045806.1, read on the forward strand.
CAAGTAATATTTAAATGTGTATCAGGAGACAGGCTTTGAAAATGTTGCCCAGAAAAAGGATATGTGGTCTCTAATTAATGTATTTTAAAATATTTTAAGATTAATATAACAACCATACAGAAAGTAGAAAATATAAATACCTGAATCAAGAAATGTAACATGACCAGTTCCCCAGAAGCTCCCCTTTCAATCTCACACTTCATGGGTTTTTTTTTAAGTTTTATCATATATTCCTAGAAAACATGCTTTTCCTTTTTAACTATTTTTGAAACTCACATAAGTAAAAACCATACAGTTCATATTCTTTTGTGTTTGGTTTCTTTCTCTTAATACAGTCTGTTGAGTACAGCTGTAATTTGTTTGATTTCATTGCTGATGTTCTCTGATATGAATATACTACTACTTATAAGTTTCAAGCTATTATAAAAATGCTGAAATGAATATTCTTGTACATAGATCCTGGGTCTTATGTGCATGTTTCTCTGAAGTATGTGTTTAGGCATGGAACTGCAGAACCATCAGGTACATGCATCTTCAAAATTACTAGATAATGACAAACTGTTTTCTAAAATGGTCTAACAATTTAAATTCCACACAGCATTTCATGAGAATTTCCATTGTTCCACATCATCCTCATCACTTGGGCATGTCATAATTTTAATTGTGATATAGAGATAGCCCATTATTGAGTTTAATCACTCCCCTGGCAACTAAGTTGAGAACTTTTTATATTTTCATTGGCCATTAACTGCTTGTTTGATTTTTTGCCCATCTTTTTTTCCATCTTTTTTTCCGTCTGGTTTTTTCTAATTAATTTGTAGAAGGTCTTTATTCAAGTCAGTTGCCAGGTGTATATATGACAAGTCTATTTTCCTATTCTGTGATATATCTTTTCATTATTTGTATGTCTTTTAATAGACAAAAATTCTTAATTTTATTTTTTAAATTTATTTAATCCTGTTTCTAAGTGACTGGTGCAATTCTGTCTTATTTAAAATATATTTACTTCCCAGAATTCTGAAAGATATTCTACTATATTATCTTTTAAAAGCTTTATTATTTTACACTTTACATTTAGAGCACTAATCTGTGTGGAATTGACTTCTGTTTATTATGTAAAGTAGGAGACCAATTTACTTTTTTTTTTGTATTTCTTGTATTTTTTTTATTGAAGTATATGTGATTTACTATATCGTGTTAGTTTCAGGTGTACAGCACAGCGATTCAGTTATATATATATATATATTTATGTATGTATATGTATGTATATTCTTCTTCACATTCTCCTCCCTTATGGGTTATTACAAACTATTGAGTATAGCTCCCTGTGCTATACAGTAGGTCCTTGTTGGTTATCTATTTTATATATAGCCAATTTACTTTTATTGAATAAGGATAACCAATTTTCCAAAAAACATTTATTGGAAAGACCATTCTTTGCCATTTTTATGCAAGTACTAATGAAACAGGAGGGAAGAGGGCAGGATGAAACCTTTAAAAGAATGACATAGTTGTTTAGGATACAACATAAACTGGTCAGGACCAACCAGGTCCAAGATGGTGAACAAGTCAACTTCCAGTAGACCTTGAGCCTCATTATACGCTCATTGTAATATATTAGCATATGCTAAATGACACCCACAGGTGTCATGACAGTTCCAAAACTGACCATAAAAGGCCAAAAAGTGGGCAGTGGCCCAATTCCCAGAAATCCCTGCTTCTTCCCCAAAATACTTGGAATAATCCTCCCACTCATTAGCCTATGAAATTACCCAGTCCATAAAAACTAACCACTCCATATTTTGGGGCCTCTCACCTTCTGAGATGGCCCACACTCTGTCTGTGGAGTGTGTTTCTCCCAGGGACACTCTCACTTTCCAAGATAACCCCGTATTCTGGGGCCACTCTTGCCTTTTGAGAAGGACCACATTCTGTCTATGGAATGTATTTCTCTCTAAATAAATGCACTTCTTTTCTATCACTTTGCCTCTCACTGAATCCTTTATGTGCTGAAACATAAAAAACCTGAGCTTCATTAAGTCCTGAGACGAGGTGGGCAACTGGGACTTGAACTCATGGGCCAGGACTCAAACTCAGTGTCTTTTAATCAGTGATAATATTATTATAATCTTTTCTGACTTTAGTCACTGTTGAGAAATCAGCCATGAGTGAAACTGCTGCTCATTTTAAGGCAATCTTTTATTCTACATTATTTTACTATATCACATTTGCCTTTGTAATTCTGATGTTTCACTGTGATGTAACTATGTGTGGGGTCTTCTTTTTTAATTTATTTATCTGGTTTAGGATAAACCACCAGGGAAGCTCCAGCTATTATCTCTTAGTAGGTAATATTAATCGATATCATTGTTTTGCCCCTATTTTTTTTTAAATTTGTTTATTTATTTATTTTTGGCTGCATTGGGTCTTCATTGCTGCACGCGGGCTTTAGTTGCGTCAAGTGGGGGATACTCTTCGTTGCGGTGCGTGGCCTTCTCATTGTGGTGGCTTCTCTTGTTGTGGAGCATGGGCTCTAGGCACGCAGGTGTCAATAGTTGTGGCACACGGGCTCAGTAGTTGTGGCACGCGGGTTCTAGAGCGCAGGCTCAGTAGTTGTGGCGCACAGGCTTAGTTGCTCTGTGGCATGTGGGATCTTCCCAGACCAGGGCTCGAACCCATGTCCCCTGCATTGGCAGGCGGATTCTTAACCACTGTACCACCAGGGAAGCCCATGCCCCTATTTTAAAATGAACATTTATTGCTTACAACTGAGTATGATCTAAATAAGAATCAATCATGAGGGCTTCCCTGGTGGCACAGTGGTTAAGAATCTGCCTGCCAATGCAAGGGACACGCGTTCAAGCCTTGGACCAGGAAGATCCCACATGCCACGGAGCAACTAAGCCCGTGTGTCACAACTACTGAGCCTGCGCTCTAGAGCCTGAGTGCCACTATTGAAGCCTGTGCACCTGGAGCCCATGCTCCGCAGCAAGAGAAGCCACTGCAATGAGAGGCCCACATGCCGCAACGAAGAGTGGCCCCTGCTTGCCGTAACAGGAGAGAGCCTGAGCGCAGCCAAAAATACATAAATAAAATAAATAAATAAATAAAAGAATCAATCATGAATAGATTGCACACACAAAAACAACTTGTAGTAATAGAAAATTTTAGAATTACAAATGTTTATTAAAATTTTGAATACATGAAAGCTTGCAGTAATAGAAAACTGTAGAGTTCTAATCAAAGGGTGGATGTACCATTCAAAAAGAAGGAAAAAGAAAGAAAAGTTATAAAGTGAGGGGTTATTAAAATATTAAAAATAAAAATCCAATCTCAGTAATCACACTTGTCAACATTAGTAATAAAATAATAAATTAATGAAAACAAACACTTTTTTTAATAGTTGGGAAAAGTCCTGTATTATGACTTTATAAAATGAAAATTGATCAGTATCAAGAGTGTGTACCACTATTTTTTAACTGATTTTAGTATGACATGTATTTATCTTGATTGTCTCTCTCTTTCCCTCCCTTCATCTTACCAATGAATTTCAAAACAAAGCTTTCAGTGTAAATGTGCATATCTTCCAAATTTTATATTGGTCATGCTTTCACATTAAACTCTAACCTAAAGATGTGAAATCAACTTATGAAAATATAATTAGTTAAATATCTATAGAAAAATTCAAGTGAGTCTTTGTACACAAGTCCAAATGAAGCATGATTTTAATTTTCTAAGTATAATGCAAAAGTTTATTTGGGACCTATAGTTTGTTCAAAATAAAAGTGGAAATGATCTCTATACCATCCACTCAAAAGACATGTCAAAATGGAAATATGCATTACTATAACTGGAATGTGAAATAGATTTTTCTGTTTCCCATTATGATTGTGTATGGGTTGAGAGAATGGAGGAAAAAAAAAAAAAAAGAAGTTAAGGGAAAATAGGGTATGCCTCATATCACCAAAACATCCAACTGCCTGAATGTCTTATGATATACTGACATTTTCCATTCGGGAACACTGCATACGTACACTCTATATTAACACTTTACTTGTTGTAACTTGTTGGGGCTGCATGCTTCGATATGGCAATAAAAAAAAGCTTTAGTTTTAAATTCCTTGAAGATAGCTACTTGAATTTAAACATAAAAATTTTGAGGAACAAAAAAAACATAGCTGTATAAACCTTTTGAAAGAGAGACAAAGAAAGAGAGCAAGAGATTCACTTGTGAAGCAGCATCTGGATAAAAGTTATTATGGGAAATTCCTTAGATTTTTAAAAATTCATTTAAAAACTACCTACTCTGAATGCCTGGGAATCCTCTCTGTTTTCTATGTATTATTATTAAAGTCTAGGCCAATGTACACAAGTCACTTTGAATCAATAGTAGAATACAGTCAATCGATTACTCACATGTTTTACAACTAACCATTGATTTGAGCAATTTAGTTCATGCTTGATTTTCCAACAGTTGTGTATGAGTAGGCACAGCCAAAAAAGAACTTAAAAGTGTTGTTATGTTCTGATGTCAGAATTTATTTTGATTGCATTCTGTTTGATTTTAATAGGCTGCAGCTGTGTGAATATAAGGGCTGCCTTCTCCTTTCCCAAAAAACAAACTCTACATGGTAGAAGATAATTTCCTTTAGTCTCACTTGGAACCACCAAGTAAGAATATAAAATCATAGGATTTAGCCCCAGCTTCCCTCCACTCTCTCATTTCTATAGGAACAATAAATTCACTGGAAGAATGGTGTGAAAAAAAAAAATCATGTGATTCTCAAAAGGCAGATTACTAAGGTTACTGAGGCAACCAGTTGTTTAAAAAGCATTGCAATACAATCTAACCAGAAAGAAGATAGTTGAGGTGCTAAAGCCTATTGATTGCTTTGGAGCTATAATACTTTAGCTACCCCTTCTGGGCTATTTCTTAAGATTGTGAAGACACATCTAAGAAAAGAGCAGCAACTTTGAATGGACAGTTAGGCTAAGCATCCAGCAGTTTAAGTAGTATATGTGTTGTGTGGAAAAAAGACTAGAAATGAAATTTAAGTTTTAAGGCTGACTTAACTTTGATATAACTTATACTAACTAGTTCTTTTTGGCTCATTATTTCCAGCTTCTCTTGGTTGTTGGAAAAATATTTTTTGATACTAAACATCTCTTCCTGCTTTACTTTCCTTTTCAGGTTGGGGAAATCATTTCTATAAAAATTAAGTTCCAAGATAATAAATTAATGAGTAGGCTGGCCAAGAATGACTTTTAAGCAGGTGGATTTTTTTTTCTTCTGCATGGTTAACTGTATTACCTTCGGTAAACAACTTAATCTCTCTTCTTTATTTCCCAATTTACTGATGGGAGTAGTTTAGGGAACAAGTGTGAAAATAGAACACACTTTAAGACTTCTGGTTGGATATAATAAAGTAGGAGAATTTTGATACATGTCCTCTCTCAAATCTCTTCATAAGGTAAATGTAAAGAACAAAATGGACAGTAAACAATATGACAAATAATTTCCTCAGCCCCATGTGACCAAGAATGAGAAGTCAGAACTGAAACAGTACTGCCACCTGTTAGAAGTCAAGGACCAAAATTTTGAGAGACATAACCAATAATCCTTTGGTTAGAACACACTGAGATCTAGGGTCACAGGAAATGTTGAGGAGGTCCCTGCAGAGGCCATAGTATGAGAATACAGAACCACGGGAACAGAGCTAAAGGAAAATATCTGTGCTGGCAGATCATAAGCCATTTCTCTTTGATCGAGAGCAGAGTTTGCCACCCTAAAATACATCTTTGGCCTAAGGATTATCTTGAGCTGGTTACTTTTTAAGAAACAGCAGACACAGGAAAAGCTCGAAAAAGCAAGTAGAAGTTACCCTTTTTTTTTTTTTTTTTTTTAAATTTCTGTGTGCTATCAGGTTACCCTTGGATGGGCAGATTCTCATTTCTCATTTCTGTGTCCTCAATTCAGGAAGTCTGCTGGGCTCCACCTAGGTTCCTTTCCCTATGCTATGTTTTCGTTATTTCGAGTTTTTCTGTTATTTCCAAAATTTTCCATTTTTGGATTCTTCCAATATATTGGTTATTTCCAATAGATTGCCTGATATTTCATTATTTCAGGTAAACCCAGTCTCTTACTCCATCCTGGCTGGAAGTAGAAGTCCCTTGCATGAGTTATTGTTAATAATTTATTGTCTAATCAAAGGTACTCTTGGTTACAGAATCATATTTTTGATGTACATATTGAGTCTAATGGTACTTCTCTTTTAAGGAGAATGAAGGCCGGAGGTTGGGTAAAATGTTGTCTTTTGAAATTTAAAAGGCAAGATTATATTAGTATTTCAGTTTTATTATTTAAAGTCAGAAGTGGTAGAAGTGTATCAGTAATTGTACTCCCAACTTCCTACATTCCCATTCAAGTCTCACTTCCTTAGTAGTTTTGCAAATTATTCAACACTTGTGTAAGTATATTTTATGATCCATCTTGGTCCAAGTTAAGAATCCAAGATGTCCTATAGGTATAAATAAAAGAAATCAAGAACATGTAATTTAGAGGTAGGTAAAGAAAAAGTCAAAACATAAACAAGAATAATTCATATAGTATGACATCAGTCCCATACAAAATTTCACGTTATATAGTGGTCAGAGTAGTGGTTACCTTTTCTGGGTTACTGACAGAGAAAAGATATGGAGGCAACATTCTGGGGTTCTGCAAATATTTTCTATTTTGAACTGGGTGGTGAATTTGTGGGCATAAAAACTCACATAACATAAAAATTCATCAATCCGTACACTTAAGGTTTGTGTACTTTATTGTATGGAAATTATATCTCAATAAAAAGTAATTAAAAATTATTTGATTCCTGCATATTTACCACAGATGAAACTGAAATATACCGTTGAGCTTCCCAGCAGTCAATAAATTTAAAATGGATATTTATTTAATTTCACAAACCATATTATAGAAAAGATAAGAGGAAACATATTATATCATAATTAACTGTAACCTAGTTCTTCAAAATATTTAAAAGTGTATAAACAGTTGCACAGAAATATCTGCTTTTAGTATCTGTGTTCTGGGGGAGGGAGGGAGAAGGAAGGAGGTTATTGAATGTAGATTGAGTTATATAAAAAATATATAAAGTTAATTAAGCAAACTTGCTTAATATTATTTCTTGTACCTTTCTTAAGCACACTCAAAAACCATGTCCTAATTATGTTTCAGGAAATAAAGGGTCATAGCTGTCCTGAAAGCCAACAGGAAATGATTCATCCAGCTATTGTGGAATGCACTGAACATTCCACAAAAATTCCTTTCCCCTTTCTGAGAGCGATACCTTGAATCATAGGGCTCATGAACAGCTGTGTAAGACTTCCTGCAATTTCCTGTAATATTATATACCATGTTACACATTCATGAAAACTCCCTTATCATTTGTAACCTAATAAGGTAGAGAAAGTGTTCTTAAGTAATCAGAAATGTCTTGGCCTCTGTTGAATCACCTACCCACACAAGCAGAAGAAATGGCTCAAAAATTGGAAAGCATAATTGAAATAGGCTGGCCTAGAGGATTTATATAGCTATAAAAAACTATTATCTCTTGGAATAAATATGAAGATTTGTGTGCGGTTTGTCAGCGCTAAAATCACAATCTTCAAAGCAATACTAATCTGGCACCAAGAAAAAATGTCAAAACTTTTCCTTTCTCATTCATTTTCTTCTCAGAGTTGAGATGATAAAATAAATTTAAGTTTTAAATTAATCCATTAAAGTAGTTTTAGAGAATTCCCTGACGGTCCAGGGTTTAGGACTCTGTGCTCTCACTGCAGGGGGCCCAGGGTTGATCCCTGGTCCGGGAAATAAAAACTAAAATCCCACAAGCCGCCCAGCGCGGCCAAAAAAAACCCCCCAAAAAACCCTCTAGTTTTAGACAATGTTCAGAGCAACAAGGGACTGGTTACCCAGTAGCAAATATTGTGGGCTGGGGTAAGAATAAGCAGGTGAAAATCAGAAGGAAATCAGATTTCTTCTAGCACTTTCCCCTTTCCTAAGATAACTTTGCTGTTCCTTGACCTCCTGGAGTGAAGTTTCATTAATTTGCAATAAGTTCAGAAAGCAGAAGAACTTTCAACTACGTTCCTAAAATAATAACTAACAATAATAATTATTTTTATTTCAAAAGAAAAAAGTATTTTTTAAAACTTAAATTATTATAATTTTAATAATTAAAAGCAAATGGAATCTGCTTTCAGTTTCACAGTTAGTAAAAAGCCACTGCTTTTAATGCAGTAACATTATTGTCAGTGTGAAAATTTTCCTTTTCCTTCCAAAAGAACATTTTCACAAAGCTACTCAAAATAATTGTGGTCATGGGGATGTTTTACCTTTGAGCAAGCAGAGATGCAACCATTTAATAAAATGAGGCATTGTAGTACATTACTTCAGGGTAAACTGCAATGTCCTTCCTGTGGAATTACCTCAAGCAATGAATCATCCTTTTGTTCCATTGGCATTTAGTATCATACCCTAACCAGGCTGAATTAGTCTATGGTTTGCAATGTAACATGACCTCAAACAATTTCTGCAAAAATTACAACTTAATTAATACCTTTAGATTCATGGGCCCAGTTTTAACATAAATTAGAAGAGTACTTGAGATAACTTTTTCCCAAATTTTTCCCCTTCAATGAAATACATTATTTCATATCATCAATTATAACTAAAAGATATCTTTTTAAGAATTGAATGGATCTTAACAAGCCCTTTCATTTGACCTCCCAATATATCTCTTTTTTGCTCTGAGAGAGGTTAAATGCTTCTTTTCTTTTTTGGCAGACAGTCTAATATATTTGTAAGTTATATCATCTAAGGTTGATTTTTTTTTTTTTTTTTTTGCTTTAAAAAAGGATGATAGTGGTCATGAATGTATACAGGTTTATTCAGTCTTTTTTTAATTGATTAATTAATTAATTTATTTATTTTTGGCTGCTTTGGGTCTTCGTTGCTGCGCACGGGCTTTCTCTAGTTGCGGTGAGGGGGGGCTACTCTTCGTTGCGGTGCGTGGGCTTCTCACTGCGGTGGCTTCTCGTTGTGGAGCATGGGCTCTAGGCGCGCGGGCTTCAGTAGTTGTGGCTCCTGGGCTCTAGAGCGCAGGCTCAGTCGTTGTGGCGCACGGGGTTAGTTGCTCCGTGGCATGTGGGATCTTCCCGGACCAGGGCTTGAACCCGTGTCCCCTGCATTGGCAGGCGGATTCTTAACCACTGCGTCACCAGGGAAGCCCAAGGTTTATTCATTCTTTAGGAATAATTTTCCCTTTGGTCTTCAGATATAAGCCCAATTAACTCTACTTGGAGTTTTGCACAAGCATCATGCAGGGAATTTACACTTCTAAAGGTAGGAATAAGAGCATTTGTTCTAAACAGCTAAGCAGATGATCAGTGCCCACCATGCCTTTGAAAAATAAGTGCTGCTGACCAGAAACACGTAAACAAAAACTGTATTTCTAATAAATGATGTGGTTGCTCTGATATCTACACTTGTTTCTTAAGAGAAACATTTAGATAATCCTGGGCAATTTATAGGATGTAATAGTTTGGAAATATCTAAATGTTAGGGAGAAAAACTTTTTCCTCTACCCTTCTGAGCTCTCTGGCTGGTCTAATAATCAAATTGCCATAAGACAGATTAACAGGGAAAAAAACAAATTTATTTATGTACATATAGGGGCTCCACAAAGACAATGAAACACAAGAATAACCCAGGCAATTAAGATTTATATGCCATCTTGAACTAAGGAATGGGGTAGGGGCCTGGGGCTTTAAAGGGGAGGAGGGTGATTCACAGGAAGATAAGAAGAGCAGATGTTTGGTAATTAGGTACTTGCCCTGCCATACAAATGGGTCATTCAGAAAAAAATTATCTCTTGGTAATAGCTCTCTTTCTGGGTCAGGCCCTTTATCTAAAATTTTTTTAGGTAGTTAAGAGAAAAAGTTTTTCTTGAGTCTTCTGGGTCTTGACTGCATTCGGCTCAAAACAGTCCACATGCCACAGCAACACATTTGGAGGGGGGTGGGGGATGGGTGTCATTCTGAACCCCTTCATAAACATGTGATTTACTTAGGAGAAGCAAATGATATATCCTAGCTCTGAGTACAGCAGATCAGCTATCATCTTTGTGTCACAAGTTAGAAAATATTTTAGGGATGCAATTCTGATTGGAAAAATGTGAGTTTTACCTCATCACTTGCCTTTAAGTTTCCATTGGAAGCATTTGCTACTTCCATCATTACTGGTCTACTATCTCATTTTCCTTCCTCCAATTTCTACTATTTTATTTATGTGTGCCTTCTTGATTATCTCTAAAATATCACTTTTATATTTTCACTAATTTGCTTAAAAGTCTTTCTTGATCTCTCACCAGTCATTGCCAGATGATTGTCCTGTCAAATGACAAAACTAAAATAATTTAGTAATGAGTCCGATGTCCTTTATTCAAGGGGGAAAATAAAATCCATGGATTGGGGGAGTACAGTGCCTTAGTAGAGCACTGTTTCTGAAGGATTTGGGGCAAAAATGAGGTTTATACAGCACTAGAAGAGGCAACATGGAAATAGGGCCTGATTGCCTAGGAGGTCAGAGATTTTCTAGAAGACGAGCAGATCCTATTTTCTAAGGTAAGTTGAGCTAGCTGGAGCTGAGTTGAAATATTATAACTGGTGAATGCTGGGTTTTCTTGACAGGTGATTCCCATAAATGCAGGCTGATTTAGGTTTAGATTTGTGAAGTAGGCCAGGCCATTGGGGCAACTTCCATTTTGTGGGTCCTGATACACAAATTAACTTTATTAGTCCAGACTTCTAAAACTGTATTTCAAGTCCCTGGCAACCTAATTTTTAGCCTTTCTTCTTACTACTTGCCTGCAGTGGCAACCCTCAGCTGCATCTATGCAAATGTTCTCCTAATGCCTTTCCTATTCCCTTGTAAGATTCATTACCTTTAAAATACTTGAACTCTGCCTCTTACATGAGCCCTTTCTGACCTCTTCAACCTACATTGTTTTTGTAACACTTCTAAGAATATATGCTAAGTATTTATTTGTCATCTAATCTCATGCTATTTCTAATAGCTTAACATTAACAAATTTGAGTGCCTATCATGTATCAGGTTCCTTACTTTTATATTGCCTTGATCTGTTATTTAAATTCTTATATTTTCATTTCATTTCCTCATATTTTTCTTCCATATAGAGAATAAATCTCTAGATTCCTTGAGAGTAAGCAATAGAAATTTTGTGGTTTCCAAACCATTTAGCACAGATGCAATGAACAAGAAAGATACAATTCATGTCCCATGGATTTTATATTCCACTGGGAAAGTGGATAAAAGTATACAGAATTAACTCCACATTTATTATTTAATTGTAATTGTAAGGAATGTTTTGAAGCATAAATTGCAATATGAGTATTCTTTCAATCAACATGTTTCTGTTGTAGGGGAGGAAAAATAATTTTCTAGGTTCTTGGCTGAGACCCTTCCCCAATAATAAAAAAGACAGATTAACAGGAGAAAAACAAACAGATGTTTAATAACATGTGAACCTCCTCTATACCTGGGGGATACGCAGGAAAAATGAGTAACTCCCCAAAATGGCCCAAGCCAACAGCTTAAATACCATCTCCAGCTAAAGACAAAAGAAGATGCTGGTGGGGGAGGCCAGTTATGGGAGGTGACCAGGAAAAGCACAGTAAATAAGGGTAAGATTGTTATGCAGATTTAAGTCTCTGCCTTCTCCACTGATAACTTTCTAGAGATTTAGAGATATCCTTCTCTTCCTGGTACATTGAGGAAGACATTCTTACAAATGGAGATTTCCCTTGTAAATGTTAATGTCCCTTACAAAAGGGTAGCTTCTGCTAAGTTTTCAGAACTTTTCCTGTGTCTGATGTTTCTTAAAATTAACCAGCTCAAAATAATCCTTATGCCAAAAGGGCATATTTTGGGGTGATAAATTCTACTCCCATTCGTTATTGAATTCTTACTACGTGCCAGACACTGTTCTATATGCTGGGGACACAACCAAAAAGAAAAAACAAAAACAAAACAAACTTTGCCCTCATGAAGCTGACATTCTAGTAAGAAAGTCTTAAAATAATTAACAAATAAATAACTAACACCCTTTTAGGAAGTGACAGATGATGTTAAGGAAATTAACAGAAAGATTGCAGGTGGGATGGGAGAAAGTGTTGGGTCTTTTTGATAAGGAATTCAATCAAGGCCTTTCTGAGAAGATGACATTTGAGCAAGGACCCAAGTGATGAGAAATAAGTATAAAGCCCTAAGGTCAGGGAAGAACGTTCTAGAAAGAGGAAACAGCAATAGTCTATACAGCAACAAGCATATTTTCTTATGCATATTAGGCAGGCAATAAGCATTGATTGCTACGCAGATGTGCATTTCTTTAAGAAGATGAATCTACAAAATATTCTCAGGCAATGAGTGAAAAAATTGATGAGCTCCCCAGAAATAGAGTTCTGCAAGTGACTGAATGATCCTTGAAGAAAACCGTGAAATATTTAATACCCAGTGAATCTAAAATATTAGATCAACTTCAACAGCATGGATATATATCATAAGTTTCATTTCCTTCATCTGTCAAACTCTGGAAACAGCATATGAAGGAAACTTAGCCAAGGAAAATAACTTCTTATCCCAATTCTGCATCTTACTAATGGTGTGACTTTACACCAATCATTTCCCCTTTCAGTTTCTCAGTTTCCTATTATGTGAGAAAATAAGCATTAATTCCTACTCTACCTAACTTACCAGGTGGCTGTGAAGATTAAATGAGATAATAAATGTGCAAGATATTTATTCAACAAAAGGCAATATCCAAAGAGAAGATAGCTTTATTTGAAACAAAATGGCATTTCACAAAATTTGCAAATAATTGCAGGAACAGCAATAATATTTATTGAGCATTTACTAAGCATCAAGACTGCTCTTTGTGCTGTGGATATAACACAAATTCCTGCCCTTATGGGACTTATCCTCTAATGGTACATCAAACAAGAAGTAAGTAATTAGAAGGAGAAGGAGGAGAAGAAGGAGAGGAGAGAGAGAGTGATAAGTGCTATAGAGAAAATTAAAATAGAGTAAAAGAATAAAATGTACTCAAGCAGGAGTGAGTTTTTCAATTTTAAACACATTGGCCTGGAAAGGATTCACAAAAGGAAGTTGAGGGAGGAGCCCTGTGGACAGCTGGAGGAAGATTATGTCAGGCAGATGAGTTAAGAATTTTCCTGGCACACTTAGAAAACATTGATTAGGCCAGTGGTGCTAAATTGGAGTGAGTTCTGGGGAAAGTAAGTAAGAGATGAGGTCAAAACTAACAGCAAACCAAAAGTTAGAGGACATTGTAGGTCCCTATAAAGATTTGGCTTTTACTCTGATTAAGATGGAAACCCATTGAAGGGTTTGAGCAGATGAACTGAAATGATCTGACTTAATTTTAAAAGAATTACTCAATTTATATATTATTATTTTATTCTGTATATTATTGTTGTCATTTCAAACCCTTTGTGAAATAAAGCAGAATTCATGAAAATAGAACATGATAAATAATGATGATAGTTAACATATGTTGAATATTTACTGTGGTTCTACAGAGTACATGTCTACATTTTGCAAAGAATTTACTCAGAAACTCATGGAGTAAGTTCTAGATATTATACCCACGTTATAGATGAAGAAACTAAGATCCATAACTTCCCAAGATCACATATCTGTTAAACTCCAGAGCCAGGATTTAAATGAATATCTAACTCCACAGCCAATTCTTTGACCACTAAAATATAGTCTGATAATATAAGAAAACAGACACAATTTACAAATGGTCCATCTGTATTTTTATAATGTTTATTGAAAGCCTATACATACATCTAATTTTCAAAAACATTTTTTTTCATGTACATATATGCTCATTAGTGTGGGAGAGGAAAAATAATTTTCCCTCTACCCTTCTAGGTTTTTGCTGAGACCCACTGCCTCATAATAAAAGACAAATTAACAGAAGATAAACAGAAGTTTAATATCATGTTTACCTCCTGTATACATGGAAGATACCCAGGAAAACTGAGTACCTCTCTGAAATGGCCCAAACCCACAGCTTAGATACCATCTCCAGCTAAAGACAAAAGAAGATGTTAACATGGGAGGAAGGGAGGCCAGTTCTGGGAGGTTATCAGGAAAAGCAGAGTAAACAAGTATAAGATTGTTATGCAAATTTATGTCTTGCCTTCTCCATTGATAAGAGTTCCTAGAGATTGAGGAACTTCTTCCTGGTACAGTGAGGGAGACACTCTTACAAATGGAGGTTCCCCTTATAAATGTAAATGTCTCTTACGAAAGGGTAACTTCTTGGTTTTCAGAGCTTCTCCCTTGTCTGCTGTTTCTCATAAATAACCAGCTCAAGATAATCCTTATGCCAAAGAAGCATATTCTGGTGTGGCAAATTCTGCTCCCCTTCTCTAACAATCTAATATTTTTTCTAAAGTTGAAAAAGACATTTTCTTGTAGATGAAAACCTAAGGAGTATAATAATAATCTCTCTTTTTATGCTTAAGTTCTAGTCATTATTCAAATCCAGTGTGATCCTTAACTCCCCCTGGAGACTTTTACATAAATATCAGCCTTTAATGATCTTCCTCTTCTATAAACTATTAAGCTTAGAGTAGTGCCATACAGATTTACACTTAACACTTCTCTAATAGAATTATTTCTACTCAATATATCTCCCCAAATAAAAACTAATGTTACTGAACTGAACTTGAGTCCCCTCGCACACTACACAGCAAAAGCAATCTACTGACACCAGGTGTGGTAAAGGAAAGTACAGCATTTACTTGCAGAGCAAGGAGAAGGGCAGCTCGTGCTCAAAAGACCTGAACTCCCCGGTGGCTTTCAGGGAAGAGTTTTTAAATGCAACATTTGGGGTAAGGGTTGCAGCTTGTTGACTTTCTTCTGATTGGCTGGTGGTAAGCTAACAGGGTGATGCTTTGGGAATCTTAATCATCAACCTTCTTGTTCCAACCAGTCTGGGGTCTATATGCTTGTGGTCAGCACGGAATCACCATCATTTACCTGGGTGGGGGTCTTAGTTTCTGCAGAACAACTCAAAGATATGCATCAGATTGTTATGTATATCCTTTGAGGAGGAACTAGGACTCTGTTTTATTGCTGAACTATTGCTTTTCCTTTGCTTTTGCATTCTCTCACTTCCCTAATTAGTAACTGCTTGAGTCTGCTCTTTGGAACTCAGGGAAGGCCTAGGAGACTAAAGCCTTTTTCTACAAACAAGAAATGGAGGGGCTTTTGTACCCAGGAGGGCCCTACTGGGTGCTGCTTGGTTTCAATCCCCCATTTTCTTTGATACTCCTCAACCCTGAGGTGAACAGGGGCGAGACAAGAAAGGGAATAAAGTTTTGAACAGAGAGGTTAATCATAAACTCTGTAGGGGTAATCAGTTTCACTGTTTCCTAAAAGTAAAAACTGTATCTTGTTTATTTTGCACTGTATACAACACTTAGAGAAATTTTTAGTTCAATAAATATCTGTTGATAAGAGTGCTTGATAGTATAAGAAATTATTCTGAAGAGTTATAAAAATTGATGGCTCTTGAGGACAAAATTCAATGAAGTACCTAAGCATTGCAGTATAATTTCACATAACGCTTTCCCAAGCATTCCAAGAGTAATTTGGGTGATATTTTAACTTTGCTAAAAATATTATTTGAATTACAAAGCTTTTTAAATGTACGAAGGATGTTTTAGGGCCTTTCAATGTAAATTAGAAATTTGTGAACTTCTGATGTTCATGATCCAGATTTTGCCATTCTACTTGCAAAAGGAAGTAATTTTCACAGTAGCAAGGAAGGCTAGCTTTGCTGGAAACAAATGAAAAAATATTGATTTGAAGACCCTCAAAGAAAATTTTCAAAACAGTGTGTGAACTGTATTGGAAACTTGTCACAGCCATTTTTCAAGCTTATACTAAAAAACAAACTCCATTTCCTAGACCACAGTGAGGAGCTGAATAAAAGTGATATACATTGTATATCATTTTTATTTTGGAGGAGCTAAATGTGTAAAAGTAGTATAAAATATCAAACCTGATTTTTAATTATATTCTTTCAACTGTAAATACAAAGGAATGAGTTGAGACAAATTAAACCCCCAGGTTTAATAACCATTCTTTCGATGCCTTTATTATGTCTGAAGTATACGTGTCAAAGAGTATATGATATTTCATAGTTAAGTATTTATGCAGGTTTTACTTAACCAAGCAATGAGAAATGACAGGCCTCACTGGACTTGATATTCAAATTATCTTTTTAAAATTCCCAGTGTCTTCCACCAGTTATTATGTGCAGAAAATTATATTGAAGTGGTTGGCAAGTGATTGGCCTATCAGTTATCCTAAATAAAATGAAATAAATGCCCAGTCTATATATTTAATACTAAAGTCTTAGATAAATAATTATTATTATGAGGCTCTAATTTCCATTTATAAAATTAGACATTTTAATCAGAAAATATTTGAAACATATTAAGTGAGGAGTTATATTTCTTAAAAAAATTACCAATGGGACAGCCAAAGCTGATTTCTCATTTAAGCTGAGTGATGATTTTTAGCATTAACAGAACAGAATTACATGAGCAAAATGTACATGTTCTAATTTTAAAACTAAAAACGTCTAATCTTTCATAATTGGGTTACAATGGATGATGCAATATCTAAGTATTTATCAAGTGTTTAACTGAATATCTTTAAAGTTGTTTTACTACTATGTAAAAGGCATTTGTTTTTCCTTATTCCCTGGGGAGAAGTTTCAGCACACAGTAGTGCCTTTGGTTACACTGAAAATCTACATAGTCATTCACTAAATGCAAGCCAACCTATTACATATGAATTTGTCTTGCCAAGATGTAGAGTTAATCGTTTGCTTTTGAGATGAATGAGGAAACTAAACATTCTGTAGCTGATTGGTATGTCAAGGTTTCTGTAAATGTATGCTGTAATCATCCATCCTTCTTAATCTTTCAGAAGAATGGAACAAAATAAGTTAGACTCTACAGCAAAAAGTCACAGAACCTGTGCAAATCTGGTGCATGACAGAATAACAGAAGTAACAGCCACAGCCATAACACTAACACTAGTGACAGTGAACACTTACTATGTTTCAGACACTGTAATTTGAATTTTCCATACATTAACTCATACACTCTTCAAAGCACTCTGTAAGGTAGGCACTGTGTTTATTCTCATGGTGGTAAATTATTTGCTCAAAGTCACACAACTAGCAGCTGAGTGTGTATTCAAACCCAAATTCTAAATTGTAAATTCCTAATGACTATGACTCATACTCAGATGCCTGAAACACAGTAGGGACTTTAGAATATTAAGTTATATTAAGTGCTACTTTTATGAATTCATACATTAAAAAGAAAGAACATCTTAGTCTACTGAGTATTTTCCTATTACAGTTGACCCTTGAACAATGCGGGGATTAGAGGTGCTGACTCTCCATGTAATCTAAAATCCCCATATGATTTATACTTAGCCTCTGTATCCGTGGTTCCGCATCCACAGATTTAACCAACCTCAGATCATATAGCAGTGTAGTATTTACTATTGAGAAAATTCCACATGTAAGTGGACCTGCACAATTCAAACCCACATTGTTCAAGGGCCAACTGTATATGCAGATGGCCTAGGTAATTTAAATCACTCCCATGATTACTTTTGTGGTTTAAGGATTCCCTTGTAATTATTGTTAAACTTGGGGAAGATAGCAGAAAATAGAGAAAGACCAGAACTCATTCTGGAAATGGGTTCACTTGTCAAAAAATATTTAAACACTGTCTTAAGTCTTATCTTAGACACTAGTGATATAACCTGTATAAGTCAGAAAGGGTCCTTTCCTTCTCAGAGTTCACACTGGATCGATTCTCCAAGAATAAAATGAAGTCTACAAAATCCCTTTCCCAGGAAACTATTATTAAAGCAGAATGTTTCCTTTGCTTAAAATGCCCTTCATTTCTTTTCATCCTAGTTGATACCTACTCATTCGTTTACATTTCAAGAAATTGTTTAAATGTTTCTTTCCCTGAAGAGACTTGCTAATGATAACCACTCCCTTCTCAGTAGTATCATGTCATAATATACATCGGCAGTATTATAGCATCAAGTATTGTGATTATTCAATTACCTATCTAAGGAGATGCATACCCAAATTCGTGACTATCCATTCTAGCCCAGCAGGTTTTATTCTCCAGGGGCTTGGCATAACAATGGGAACAGTATGCATAAAATGTTATACTCACAATGTAATACTCACAAAGTGTCATATCTCTCAGTTCCTTCCTACCATAAAGCAGACTCCAAATATTATACCTCTTTCCCCATACTCAGCAAATCTGTATAACAGTCATTTATCAGCTAACATTTTGACTGAGAGTAAATAGTGATAGTTTAGAACATGACAGATCTGGGCCTGAATCTTGCCCCTGCTATGTATTGGAAGGGTCATGTTACACAAGTCATTTTACCTAAACGTTGTTTTCTTCATGTATAAAATAAAAATAATTATAATATCTAACTGGCAACATTACGTGAGCATGAAATGAGACAATCCTTGTAAACTTCTACCTGCAAGTGCTTAACCAACAGGAAAAAACCGATAGATGGCAGCACATTACCAGCACTCAAGCCTCTAACTTTTTTTTTTTTTTTAACTGGAGGAACTTTATCCTTCAAGCCATAGTGATCTAGCCATAAAGGTCTACATGTTTTGCTACAGAGCAGGATACTGATCAGATTTCCCAGTTCACCCCGTGTGTCAATTCAAGGCCTCCAGGAAGTAGTTGCCAAGATGGAGTAAGAAGTATAAGAGATTTATTGGGATGTGACAAAGACTCTCCTTGACCAAACTTTACATAGGCTCCTCTGAGCCCTCTTTACTGCTAGGCCTTGTCCTTGGGCCTTGTCTTTGGCTTGCCTAGCTGACTTTTATTAAGAATCCTGCTAAGTCAGTTTAATGAGAATCCCCCACCTTTGATATCTAATCACCCTGGCCTGCCTTCAGCAAGAATCCTGTTAAGTCAGTTTAGCAAGAAACCCCCTATTCTTGATGTCTCCTCTTAGTAATTTTCCATCCACTGACTCCTCTCATTTTGCTCATTGGCTCTAAATCCCCAGCTGTCTTTGCTGTATTCAAAGTTAAGCCCGATCTCTCTCCCCTATTGTGATAGTGTTGACATGTATCAAAAAGGTCCTAAATAAAGTATTTTTTACCATTTTAACAAATGTCAGGATAAGTTTTGTTTCAAAGGTGAAATCTATGTAAGATAAAGGGTGAGGGAGCAAAAGTAGGTAGAGAAAGCCTTTAGACCATAATACAGTTCTGACATCTGTGAAGGGAGAGGAAGAAGGATGGAGGAAGGGATTGGAAGAGCCTCAGACCACAGTGCAGCTCTGAAAAAATCTCAGCATTCCAACAGGGAGCTCCAGAATAAAGATTATCCATAGAGGAGCCATTGCATTGGGAAGAAATGGCCAGACCCAAATACCCTACCGTGCTCAGTCATTGGCAGTGGGTTGGGGGGGGAGGGAAGGCTTCCTGGGGAGAATGTATCTTTGGCTCAAATGCCTGCAGCAAATCCGGAATCTTGAAGCCACTGCATCTGGAGGCTGTAAGCTAATTGCACTCTCCACAGCAGATTCTCTCTTTAGAATCTGTAGCTGCCACACCTAGCCAGGTGCTCACGTTCTGTGTTCAGGTGACAGTGTATTTGAAGGTAACACATTTTAAGCCTGTCCCTCACTATCTGTGTGACCACAAGAAAGCAACTAAAACTCTCTAAGCTTAGAGAAAATGTGTGATAGTGGCTGTTCCAGTTTAATCATGAGAGCTATGATTAAATAGCTTATTACATGTCTATCTGCTTATCTATCTACCTGTCTATCTATCTGTCTGTCTATCTAGGGGCCTAAGTAATGAGAAGTTGGGTGTTTCCTAGATATTTGGTTAATAATGATGTGTGGGCAAAGGTAGGGAAATATTCCTTTAATACCTGGGTTACCCTTATTTACTGGATGGGGATATCTTTCCTAGGTAATGGTTCACTATAGTCCCAGGTCATGGATTCTAACAGTGGGGTTATTACCAAGGTTTTCTCTCCTCCTTCCAAGACCTGAGTTTTTCACCTGCTTATAAAACCTTAATATACCCATCATGAAAGCAATTGCTTTTTTTTATTCTTCTTACTCAATTTCCCCACATTTAGTTTATGATAATACTAATGGCTAATAAGTTGCATCAGTCAAGATGGGTTAGGTTAGGGACTTCCCTGGCAGTCCGGTGGTTGGGACTTCCCCTTCCAGTGCAGGGGGTGCGGGTTTGATCCCTGGTCAGGGAGCTAGGATCCCACATGCCTTGGGGCCAAGGGACAAAAACATAAATCAGAAGCAATACTGTAACAAATTCAATAAAGACTTTAAAAATGGTCCACATTAAAAAAAAATCTTAAAAAAAAAAAAAGATGGGTTAGGTTATATTGCAGTGACAAACACCCTGAATATCTCAGTGGCTCAGTCATTCTGCATGCCCATCAAGGGTTAGATGAGGCTCTGCTCTACATTGAAGGAGCAGCCTCAGCCTGGAATAGTGTTGGTCATTGTGGCAGAGGAAATAAGAACATATGGTAAACCACATATTCAATATTAAAATTTGTGCTAAAAAGTGACACACACCATTTGGCCAAAGCAAATCATATGACTAAGCCTTATGTTAGCAGAGCAGAATACATAATCCTCTTATAGGATTATTTAATAACAAAATCTACTACATAGTCCCAGTTTCACACCTTCAACCTAGAATCTGAATGTCATTTTTTCCCTTACAACAGGTGTTTTGATATTAGTACTTCAGTTTGTATAGTCAACAAAAACTAAGAAATTAACTGCACGTGTCTTTGTTAAGAACTCCTGAAACTCCTTACTTGGGCTCTATCATTTGTTTGCCTTCTTATCACTGCAGCACCTTAGCAAATATATTCTGAGGATATCGTGGGCTTTGTATGAAATACATTAATCATTCATGCTATTTTGATTGGCTTTTCTTCTTTTTGCAGTATATAGCAGCCACACAAGGGCACATTATAAGATCTATTACAAAGTATCTTACTGACAATTGATTTTTCTCCTAAAATCTTACTGTGATACATTAGCCTATGAGTTTTTACTGCTCTTTTTTTAGGAGGAAAAAAAAAATAAACACTCTGTCCTAATTCTGTGACAATCAGCCTTTGTAAAAGGAAGCCTAGAGGGGATGAATTTTTTATGTTCTAATATCTCCCTAATCATAAATGTGAGATAAGTTGATAAAGCCAGTGGGTTAGTTCAGAACATTGACTGGTTCCAGCAATTATCATCATTGGTACTGGTACTATTTTAGTTAGAAATGTACTAAAATTTCAAATCTACAGTAATGTGAAGCTGTATCTCTTCCTAGACTAGCCTGTCCTCATTTTTCATTAGAATGTAATGAAATTTGTAATTCCATGGTAATCTTGAATATAGAATGCTAATTTATTGAAGTAGTAGAGGGTTTTAAAAATTCCAAAGATTAATTTATATAATGTACCTTTTTCTCTTAACGTATTTTTGGTGGAAAAGGGTACAAATAAGAACTTTGTTATACAAATCAAATATTTAACTTATTAAGAAGATATTTGAGAGATGTATATGGTAATTTCCTTTTTTAAATACTAGCTGTCATCTCCTGGTATTTTTCATTTTCTTCTGTTATAACTGTAACCTCAGTTCCCAAACTGTGCACCAAGGCACGCTAAGACACTAAAAGATGTATTAATTTTCAAAAGAAGTACAGCAACATCTGTCAGGCACGGTTCAAACTACTAGCCCAAAGTTGTTCACAGTTTCATCATTAGATCACACGAAGTTCCCTTCGATTATATCATATCTCTTTTAAGCTGGATTTTGGCAGTGGCTATGATAAAAAGCAAGTACTGTACAAAAATCACTGTGGGACATGAAATGAGGGTGATGGTATCCAAAATGATTCCAAGGTTTGAGGTGTGCAGAGCCCAGCAGGCAAATACATCCTGTGGTTATTTAAGAATGAAATAAAAGTTCTATTTTTTTCTTTAAACTTATATGTATTATTTTTTCCAAATGGCTACTAAATCATTAGCACAAAAATACCTATTAAGTTGTTTGGACCTAACAACTCAATAAATAGAACTCTTACATATTTATTTTGGCCTAGGATCCCACCGAAGATATTACTGAAACACTAAGAGCATGTTGGTGGGAGAAAGTTTAGGAACCTCTGAACTATACGTATTATCTCCAGTGTAATATTTGAATAAGACAAGAGATGTTACAGTGGCAAAATTGTTTTCAGTTTACTCAGAATTACAGATGATGTGGATTTATAAATTTATATAGAATAGTGTTGTGCTGGATACCTTACATCCTCTATGAATCTAAAAGGGAAAATATTTGTTGCATATTAATCCCATCTAATAATATAACCATATGTGTTGGACAACAAAATTATTCATACCTGTTCATAAATTCTGGTATATTAATAATTGTTTGATCAGCTGTTTGAAATATGTCATTTTGATCAGTGCAGTAGACATTGATGATTGCTTTCCCTGGAATCTATCTGCTTACCATCACCCTCCTACCCCCAACATACACTCGTAAACACACAAGAGGTGATCCACACCAACCTATAACATAAACACCTTTGGAATTTTCAGAAAATTGAGCAAATAAGTGTCATCTTTGTTATAGTTTTTTGTTACTTGCAACCAAAAATATTCTGATACAGATGTCTTACTCTTTTTGCAGCTGCAAATAAGAAAGTCTTAGAAAAGACTGCTAAAACTCAAATTAGGAATTTTTCTTTGTGGGAAACAATTGGTTGTCATTCAAATAATAATAGAAAGTGAGATTGATTTCATATCTTCATGGAAAAAAAGTCATTTATTGTCATGTAACTACCAGTTATGTGTGTTTGTGTGTGTGTGTGTGTGTGTGTGTCTATAAATACATAGACTTATTGGAAAAACCAAAAAAAAACTAACATTTATTGAGTTTACATCATGTGCCAGACAAAGTGATCGTACTTTAAATATGTTTTAGCATAGTGTTGCTCTATTAAATAAATACCCTTGAACTGTGCAAATCCTCTTTGGGTAGAGAAAAATATTTTTAAATAATTAATTAAATATTATCAATTTAAAATTTCCCTAACACAGGTACATACTAAAACAAGTTATGATTATTTAAATCAGTGATTCTCAACCATGGCTGTACATGCCCATGACCATCCCTGAATATATGAGTTTATTTGTATCAAGGTTCAGGCATTATTAACAACTCTCCAGGTGATTCTAAATGAGGAGTTAGGATTGAGTAATTCCATTTTATGTGGTGCTACTCAGAGAGTTTAACTTTGTTCCCACTACCTATTTTTCTTTAACCTTCTCTGCCAGCTTTCTAATCTAGGAATAATCAGCCAGCTGCTGTTATCCTGTTTGGATTCAGTGTATAGAAAGTCAAAATGCAGCCACATGTTAGTCTCTGTAAAGAACTGATGCTAAAATATCAACCTTATTTTTTCCTTTCTACATCTTCTTTCAATAATTCAGCAGCCATCTAGCATCTCGTGTGGATAGTCTAGCTTTTTAAGAGTCAATGCTTAACAAAACAGTACTTTACTTCCTTAGCTGGGCTGAAGGGCCTCAGTAAGAAATCTATTGGTAGGTGTGAGAAATGGACTTGGGCATAGACCTTAATTTATTTTCCTTGCTATGTCTGTGAAGTAACAGTGATTGAATGATTGCTTCCTCCCATGTTTCTCCCAGGCTTTTAAAATGCTAAGTATTACTAATCAAAAGCAGGTAAATTAGTTTTAGAGAAACTGCTGGTGTTTATTTTCAAACACATTACCACAGAAGGTCTGTTGTAAATGTAACATCTGTGTTTCACTAAAAAAGAAGGTAGGAGAACCATGACTGTTTATAGCTCAGATCATTGCCATGTTGTTTTGTTTTTGTCTTAATAATGCTTTCTCACTAGCTTTCCCAAATTGCAGGAATCTCCAGAAGTGAAATAAATTTCGGAGTCTTAAGTGTTATACCTCATTACAATAAGAATAAACTAAAAGCTTTCAAAATAATCTGATTCCTAATTTTGTGAGATTCAACAGAGATTTTCTGGATACGATGGAAACAGGATATACTCTCATTTTCTTATGATCTGAAACATACACAATAGTACCAGCTGCTTCCGTTTTCTTACACTGAACAATGTCTTCACATAGTGCCAATAGAGAACAGCGCTCTCAGGCATATTAAAGTCATTTGTAAATTGTTGAAGGCAAAGATCACAGTTGAGTGTACATTTCCCAGAATGTATTGTCATTAGGATTTAGGCTTATTAAGTCACTTCCTGCTACATCAATGAGATTCCTGGGTCTTACATATGAGCGTTGTGAAATTATAACATAACAAAATGTTATGAAAATAAAATAAACACCAGCAGTTTCTCTAAAACTAATTTACATGCTTTTGATTAGTAATACTTATCAAAAGATTAGTAATACTTATCAAAAGTATCCTTCAGTAATTGGCAGAACAAGCCTTTATCCCGAATTGTGAAATGTAAATAAAATGTAGACTTTTATAGCACCAATATCTAGAATATTGGCTAAGTTTATTTAGTTCTTGATGAAATCGTAAAAGACCCAGCTAAAACCCTACTTTATGTAACATTAAGTGCTACTAGATCCAATTTAGAACTTTTCCCTACTATTTTGCGACATCAATGCAGCCATCTAAGTGGTGATGGAAAAAAAAGCCTTTCCTCATCATTTTCTACCTTCTGAAGGGCATTATCTGATTTGAAAAGAAAAACACATCTTGAAAAAGAACTACAGACAAATGGAAAAATCTACACTTAAAAGACTCAAATTTAAAATGGCATCTTCAGCCAGCAAGCTTGTTCTTCCCATTCGACAGTCAGAATTCAGCTCTTTTCGTCAGCATTCAGTTTTAATGCATTTGCAGCAATGCAAACAATAAACAAATGGAAAAGCAAAGGAAACATTTCGCTTAGAACCAGACTGTCTGATTCAATTATCATGTAATCAGAAGAGTCAAAAGCCAATTTCACTCAATAAAGAAAAAGTCGATATGTAACTTTTATAGCCTATGATTCATTCACTGGAGAAGAAGAGGTTGTTAATGTGATTATACATGTGAAGGTTACTATTGTCTCTAATACAAGCTTACAACATTTTCAGTGTTCACAGAAAACTAACAGAAAAGACTAATTCTTTCTTTAATAAACAGAGTCAGTAACATTTTAAATAAAGCAATAAACTGAAGATGATTATAAGTTACACTTTCTGTCAAGGATTTAGAAGGCCCTCTAAATTGACCTTCAAGTATTTATGTTGTTATTGGTTATAGGAAAAACATGTAATGCTCGAAAAGTACAAAGGATTTTGAATATGCAAAGGCATTATCAATACTGTTAAGATATCCAATTAAGAAGATTTACATATTATGTTATTAAATTGGTACCAAAGGTATCATGAAACTTTTGAGTTCAGGTAGATCAACTCTCCTCATTTTACATAAAGAAACTCAACTCAGAGAGATCAAACGACCTTCACAAAACGCACAACTGTCAGCAGAATAATCCGAATGAGAACCCAGGTCTCTCAGTTGACTGATGTGTTTCCCACTACAGCACACCTCACAGAAAAGAATCTGAAATGTCACATATTATTGTCATCTACGAAATAAAATACTGTGCCTTTAAACACAAACATAAACTTATTTTAAATACTGAGATTTTTCTCATTAGACAAAATATATTCAATGCGGGAAAGTATAAAAGTGAAAATAAGGACCACGTAATCACCACTGTGACTTTGTTGTATTCCCTTTCAAAATTTTTTCCTTGAGTACACCTTCCCTTCACCTTTTTAAATAAACTTTATTGTGGTAAATTTTAGACATAATAGAATACACTAATTTTATGTAAACAATGGCATACATTTGTAAAAAATATATATATGCATGTAAGCACCACTCATTCAGGATATAGAGTATTTCCATTATACCAGAACAGTTCCTTTATGCACTTTCCAGTCAATTTCCACTATTTCTGCCCCAGGCAACAGTCATCTGCTTCCTATCTCCATACACTAGTTTCACCTATTCTCAAATTTCATTTAAATGAAGTCATCCAATTTGAACTCTTTTATGTCTGGCTTCTTTCACTCAGCAAAATGCTTTTGAGATTCATCCATGTTGTTTGAATATGTCAGAAGATTGTTCCTTTTAATTGCTGAGTAGTATTCCATTGTATGACTATACCACACTCTATGCATTCACTGTTGATGAACATTTCGGTTGATGAACATTTCAGTTATATCAAGTTAAAGGCTATTATAAGCAAGATTATAAGCATTCATATGCATGCATCTTTTTGTATGAACTGTTCCTCATCAGGGGTTTGTCTGGTGTTTCCTCATGATTAGATTCCAGTTTGCAGCCTTCATAGGATATCACATCTTACCCATCTGTCCTATACTGATAATGTTAATTTTGATCACTCTGTCAAATGTTTTCCAATTTCTCCAATGTACAATTACTATTTTTTCTTCCCTTGAAACTCACACGCAATCTATGAGGAGACACTTTAAGGGCATGAAGATATCCTGCTCCTCATCAAAACTTCCCCCTAGATTTAACATTAATGATTCTTGACTGACCCAATTTTTATCATTACCGTTGCAAAATAATGATTTTCCAACTCCAGTGTTCCCTTCACATTTACCAGTCAGTCCTCAGAATTCTACTGTAAGCAAGGGCTCTCCTACCCCATCCTATATCCATTCATTTATTTATTTATTATGATTGTGGACTCATGAATTTCTATTTTATCAATGGTTCATTATGGCTCTTATTTATTTTGATGCTCAAATTGTCCTAGATTTGGCCAGTAGGAGCCGTGTCAAGTTAGTTCCTATACTCTATGAACTGTCCAATCAATTTTTTTCTTTATTCTTTCTTATTTCAGACATAACAAGGTGCTCCAGGCTCATTTTGTAACTATTAATGTAAAATTAATGTATCTCATTTTGTACCTCATACCTGGAATCAACCATTTCTCCAAGGAGTCCTGACTCTTTCATGAGAAATGGTATTGGAGATCCAGATCCGGGTGCTATGTGTGAGCATTGTTCCTGGGATGACTGCTCTTTGACCCTCTTACTGCATAGAACTAGGAAAATATCCCTATATATACTCATATCTAAATATACATCCAAACATACATATGCACCTGCATATACATATGCATATAAAGAAGTATGCACACATATGCATATTTTAGAAATCATGGATCTGCAGTGGCACCTCCAATTTTCATCCGTTTCCACAGGGTTCTCTGTTGCCTTCTACACATTCCATATTCTTATGTCCCTTCTCCCATAGTGAGAACACAGGCTCCCAACAATGTCATCAGATTACTCATAGGTGCAATTCTATAATACATGTAAAATAGTTTTAAAATTGCTTCCTCCATACCCCACTACAATTAATACATCTTTTAAAAAGAAATCAACATTTGTTTGCAAATCTCCTTCTCTCCTCACAACCCTGCCCAAGACTGAGAACATATAGTCAAATGCCTTGTCCCTAAGCTAATTCGATTCCCCTTTCCTTCCTTCCTTCCCTCCTTCCTTTCTCTTCAGTGTGGATATGATATTCATTTGAAATAAAATTAAGTTCATTTATTTCCATTTGCTTTTACTTTTAGATTTTTTTCTTCCTCATTCTTGGTGATTTGATTTTATTTTTAACTATGTAAAATATTAACATACATTCAAAAATAAAAAATATTCAGAAAGATACACTCAAAGACGTGTCATTCCCTTCTATATCCTTTCCACTCTTTTTCTCCATTATGTGTAACCAACGCATTGTTTCTTTTTGGAAAGATAAGCAGACATATGTATGTTTTCTTATTTCTCCATCTTTCATACACACAAATGATAGCATATGTTTATACTATTTTGTACTTTGCCTTTTTTTACTTAATGTCTTCCCCCTGGAAATCACTCCATGTCAGTTCACAGAGATTTTCCTCATTCTGTTTTACATTTGCATAGTACTCATTTATGCATATGTAACATAGTAAATTCAACCTCCCTCTCAGATTGGTCACTGAGGGTAGCTTCCAATATTTTACAATTACACATAGTGCTCCAATAAATAACTTTGATCATATGTATTTTCACATTGTTGGAGCCATATCTTCAGGGTAAATTCTGAGAAGTGGGACTGCTAAGTTGAAGGGTAAAAATGCCTATGTGGTTTTTTTAGACATCACCAAATTCGCCTCCATTTGATGTTCTATCATTTTGCATTGTCACCAGCAGTCTATTTCCCCCAGTCTCTGCATGAAATTTATATGAAAGTTAAGATGATGCTGTTCACATAACATTATTTTCTAGTTTTCAAAAATCATACTCTATCACAGGCACTTTTACATGTCATTAAAGCTCTTTGTAAATATGATTGTATACAGTTGCATTATAGTCCATTGAACAACTACTATACCATAGTTAATTTATTCATTTGGGGACATTTAGATTGTTTCTAAATATTAATATTTTACATTAAGTGACAATGAACATTTTTAGTGTATAATCATCTGTGTGTGTAAGACTATATCACTAGAAGAGATTTCTTATTTTTCACTCAGTATCCTCATTTTGTGACATGAAGGACATTGAAGCTTGGACAGAGAGCAAAAAGCTTTACTCACATGTTTGAGAAGTTCACGCATTCTATGAGACAACTTTAGCAGAAATATTTAGGTAAAACTAAACCATTTACACAAATCTATGGGCAGTAAAGTCTTTGTCAAGTATAGTCATTAATGCAGTGTAGAAGAGTGGAAAACTTTAGAAGAATCAACTGAAGCAGTCCCTGTGCCCTCCACAAATAATTCAAAATGTCTTCTTTTTTTTTTCATCTGAAAGTGCTGGGTTTAGTGAGCTTTAGGGTTTTAATAAAGAGCTTCAGAATGATTGCCAAGTACTTCAAGTGCTCTCCGAGTGCACTTAGTGTTTGCAAGGATTTTCATTTCACAGATTACTTTGTGCAGTAATTTGAGAAACTAAGTGCCTTCCTTTAAGCACCCAAAGTTACGATACAATCTGCGTTGAAAATGTGTGGCCTTGTATTGCCTTCCTATCTTAGCATGGGTCACTCTTCTGAGAAGCAAGTTGAATTTTCTATAGAATTTTCATTTTCTCTAGAAACAGCAGGCTTTGAGAGTGGAATGCCTGCTTCCATTAAAACTGCAACATAGCTGTGGCGATGGGAGGTTTTCCCTGTGGACACAATCATCTTATAAGCTACAAAATACTGGCATTTACACTGAAAATATTGTGTCATTCCTGTTTAACGACATGACTGCCCATCCCTTTGCTGCTGACACATCAGGCCTCCAGCCTCCCTTAGTGTCATGCTTAATAAGGCAGCCCGCATTTAAAACCTGCTGGTGTTTCTGCCTCAAATCTTGCGCTGCTGCCTGGCTACCTATCACCTTTGCCCGGGATTTTTCTGGTCTTAAGCCCAGGTTTGTTTGACAAAGCACCTGCCAACTTTAGTTCAGGCTGCTTCACCAATCTCACTCCAAATTGCATATTCCTTGGTATATGTTACTATCCACATCAAACAACTGAAATGTTTACATTTGGCCATGTCTGGGCCTAGATCAGGCAATTTACACCAATTGCTCACTGCCATGAGATAGAGGAGCTCATATGTCAAACTGCAGACTGCATCCAGCTGGCAAAGAGATTCATAACCTCTGGCTCTAGAACCTCAGAGCAGCTGTCCCAATCAATATTACAGGCTCAAATGTTTACTTGAAGAGGTTTTGTCAAGGTTTGGTGCCCAGGCCACATATTTTTAAACCAAAGGGCCAGTTAGTGTGCCTTTACCACCAAGTTAGAGAATATATTCCTACGTCCCCAGATCCTCAACCATCCCCCTCAGTCACAGACACACAAACACATACAGTTGCACTATAATTTAATTGCATTCACATAATTTGTTAATGTGTGCTTCTCCCAGGCTAAACTGTGAACTCCTCATGGATGAAAAATGAGTCTTATGCATGCTTGTGCCCTTGGGTCTAGCACATAACCTGGAATAAAGTAGTTTCCTAATTACTCTCTTTGAATGATTAAAGCCACAAATACAGGTGTTAATTCCTTTGAAATTTTTGTCACCAAGGTCAAACAGGTGTTCAAGAATTATTTCCAAGCTTGAAGAGTTTTTCAAAGAGTAAAGCAGGAGGGAGACAAGTATCAGCAAATCCTGGAGCTCCTATCAGCAGGGCTTCAACCTAATAGCAAATAACCACATCCCTTCTGGTAATGTTTATGAACTAGACAATGGTCCCAATTGGTCAGTTTCACACAGGTCTGAATATATACATTTGAGTTGAATTTGCTCAAAAGAAGATAGCTGTGAAGGTGTTCAATCATATTTTTTAGTGGATCTATATTAAGAACTCATGCATTTAATTGTTCTAGAATTAGAGAGATAAACCTTGGAGTTATTACTGTGGGAAATAGATGAGGGTTTCAATTGGGGATAATATTAGAAGGTAACGCTGAGCAACAATGAGGTTTGAAATCATACATTAATTATGGAGTTCATCAGCCCATGACTATGGAAATCTTGATATATTTGAGCTGCAACAACAATTTGTAAAAACTCTTGAATACTTTCTGTCCTTCTATTTTCTCCTTCAATATAAGCCTACAAAAAGTTAAGGGTTGGGACTATGTCTTTGAATCTTTAAATAAAAAACACACTCTCATAGTATGTACCCAAAACTATATTATTGATTGTTTCATATGTGGGTTGGAGAAATAAGAGTAAAATGATTAAGCATGATAGAGATCTTAGTTCCCTGACCAGGGGTTGAGCCCAGGCCCTCGGCAGTGAAGGCAGTGAAAGCACGGAGTCCTAAACACTGGACCACCAGAGAATTCCCTAGAATTCTTCATATTGCCATGATGGAGTAGCTGGTATCAGACTTACCTTCTTATCATGAAGTACTGTAACATTTGACAAGTTATTTGAGGCATGTGTCCATGCATTGAACAAGGTAGCTCAAAATTTTGATACTTAAGAGAAGGGAAACACTTAGGGTGAGCCACTTTTCAATCTAACTTTCTGTCTGGGGGCACTTTTCAAGATACAGGACAGGGAGGTGGAGCCCAAGTGGACTAACAGGGGAGAAACAATACAAATAGTGATTGATCTCTTACCAGAAACAATGGTTGTCATAACATTATAGAACAACATCTTTAAAATGCCGGAAGAAAAAGAGAAGGGAAAGACCCTTTCAATTCAGAATTCTAGATCCATTGAAAGTATCCTTCAAAAAAGAGGGTGATAAAACATAAGAAAAATATTTGTGACCCTGGATTAGGCAAAGATTTCTCAGATACAACACCAAAAACATGATATAAAAAGAAAAATGATAAATTGAACTTCATTAAAATTAGGCATGTTTGCTCTTAAAAGACATTGTTAAGACAATGAAATGACAAACCAAAGACTAGGAAAAATATATGCAAGTCACATATCTGAGAAAGAACTTATATCTAGAATATATTAATCAAAATAAATAATATGAAAAAAAAGCTTTGAACAAATACATCACCAAAGAAGATATACAGATGGCAAATTAGTACATAAAAAGATACACAATATATTTAATCATTAGGGATTAATCCAAATTAAAATCATGATGACCTATTAGAATGGCAAAAAAATTCTAAGTTCCAGCAGTGATGTGAAGCAACTGGAAATACATTGCTAGAGTAAATGTTAAATGGTACAGCCACCTTGGAAAATAGTGCAATGGTTTCTCATAAAGTTAAATGTACTTTGTATAATTTTCACAAATTTATACAAGTGAAATGAAAATGTATGCTCACACAAAAATCTGTTCACGTTTGTCTATGGTGGCTTTATGCATAATCAACAAAATTTGAAACAACACAAATATTTCTCAAATGTGAAATGGATAAACAAATTGTGGTATATCCACAGCATAAATAAATACTATTTAGCATAAAAAAGAATGAATCATTCTTTTAATTTAATTTTTATTTTATATTGGAGTATAGTTGATTTATTACCGTGTTGTTTTAGTTTCAGGTGCATGGCAAAGTGACTCAGTTATACATATACATATATCCATTCTTTTTCAGATTCTTTCCCCATATAGGTTATTAAAGAATATTGACTACAGTTCCCTCTGTTATACAGTAGGTCGTTGTTGATTATCTATTTTATATATAGCAGTGGGTACATGTCAATCCCACACTCCCTAACTATCCCTTTCCCCCACCCTTCCCCCCTGGTAACCCTAAGTTCATTCTCTATGAGTCTGGCTCTATTTTGTAAATAAGTTTATTTGCATCATTTTTGTTTTAGATTCCACATATAAGTGATATCATATGATGTTTGTCATTCTCTGTTTGACTTACTTCACTTTGTATGATAATCTCTAGGTCCATCCGTGTTGCTGCAAATGGCATTATTTCATTCTTTTTATGGCTGAGTAATATTCCATTATATATATGTACCACATCTCTTTATCCATTCCTCTGTAAATGGACATTTAGGTTGCTTCCATGTCTTGGCTATTGTAAATAGTGCTGCAATGAACATTGGGGTGCATGTATCTTTTTGAAGTATGGTTTTCTCTGGATATATGCCCAGGAGTGGGATTGCTGGATCATATGGTACTTCTATTTTTAGGGTTTTTTTATCTTTATTGGGGTATAATTGCTTTACCATGGTGTGTTAGTTTCTGCTTTATAAGAAAGTGAATCAGCTATACATATACATATATCCCCATATCTCCTCCCTCTTGCGTCTCCCTCCCACCCTCCCTATCCCACCCCTCTGAATGAGATCCTTGCTGGGTAGAGTAATCTTGTTTGTAGGTTTTTCCCTTTCATCACTTTAAATATGTCCTGCCACTCTCTTCTGACTTGCAGAGTTTCTGCTGAAAGATCAGCTGTTAACCTTATGGGGATTCCCTTGTATGTTATTTGTTGGTTTTCCCTTGCTGCTTTTAATATTTTTTCTTTGTATTTAATTTTTGATAGTTTGATTAGTATGTGTCTTGATGTGTTTCTCCTTGGATTTATCCTGTATGGGACTCTCTGCACTTCCTGGACTTGATTGACTATTTCCTTTCCCACATTAGGGAAGTTATCAATAATAATCTCTTCAAATATTTTCTCAGACCCTTTCTTTTTCTCTTCTTTTCCTGGGACCCCTATAATTCGAAAGTTGGTGTGTTTAATGTTGTCCCAGAGGTCTCTGAGACTGTCCTCAATTCTTTTCTTAAGAATGAATTATTAATGTATACAATGATTTGGATATATCTCAAAAGTATTATGCTATGTGAAAGAAGCTAGCTAGACTCAAAGGGCTACATAGAGCATGATTTTATTTCTTGGTCTTCTGGAAAAGGCAAAACTATAAGGACAGAATATAGATCAGTGGTTGCTAGTGGCTGGTAGTAGGATGCTGGGTTAACTTTAAAGGGTTACATGAAAATATGTTTTGGGTAATGGCAGTGTTCTATATCTTGACTAAGGAGATATTTGACTGTATGAGTTTGTCAAAGCTAACAGAAGTTTATATTAAAAAAGATAAACTTTATGTAATTTAAAATTTATTAAAAAATGAAAAATAATAGGGTATAATAGCCATGTTGAGATAAACAAAAAATGAGGGAATTTGTTGCCGGCACACCTGACTTCTCAAAGATGATAAAGAAAGTTCTTTTGGTTAAAGAGAAATGATATTAGAGAAAAATTCAAATCTACAGCAAAAAAAAATGAAAAGTAATGGAAATTGTAAATATGTGGGTAAATATAAAGGCTGTCATTTTCTTTCTTTTTGTTTCTATATTTCTTTAAGAGAAAAAAATTTATAGCATAAATAATAACATTTTACTATGGGATGTTTAACATACGGTGGAAGCTAAATGTTTGACAAAATAGCACAAGGTATAGGAGGGAAAATAGAATTATACTCTTTTAAATGTTTTGAATTTTACAGTCAGTGGTATAATATTAATTCTAAGAAGACTGTGGTAAATTAGGGATACATATTATTATCCCAAGAAAAAGTAGGACAAACAGGTATCAGTTAAAATCCAATAGAGATTATAAAATAAAAGACTGAAAATATTCAGGTGACACACAAAAAAGCAGTAAATGAGGACAAAAGAAACAATATATGAGACAAATAGAAAACAAATAGCTTATAAATCAACTATATTCCAATATAAAATAAAAATTAAATTAAAAATTAAAAAAATAAAAATCATATACACAAAAAAAATTATATAGAAAACAAATAGCTTAGAAGGTAGACTTAAGTTAAACCACAGCAAAAACTGTCATTTCATTAGGAAGACATCACAATCCTAAAAGTGAATGCACCAAGTAACAGAGCTACAAAATAGATGAAGTAAAAACTAACAGAACTAAAATAAGAAACACAAAAAGCCACGGTCATAGTTGGTGATTTCATTACCCCTCTCTCAGTAATTGATAAAACAAGTGGACCAAAAAAATCATAAGGCTGCAGAGTATTTAATCAACATTATCAACCAACTCAACCTTATTGACGTTTCTATATCACCTTAATAACCACTGAACGCACTATTCATATGCACGTGAAATTTCCATCAGGATAGACCATATGCTGGGCACTAAATATGTACCAATAAATCTGCAAAGACTAAACACTCACAGAGAATATTCTTTGAACATAACAATTAAATTAGAAATTAATAATAGTAAAATATTTAGAAGATGCCCCAAACTTTGGAAATTAATCAGCACTCTTTGAAATAACTCATCGGTCAAAGAATACATCACAAGGGAAATTAGAAAATATACCACACTGAATTCTAATGAAAACATAGCATGTCAAAGTTTGTGGGATGCTACTAAAGCAATACTTAGAGGGAAATTTATACCTTTGCATGCTTATTTTATAAATAAGTAAGATTTAAAATCAGTGACTAACTTTCCATTTTAAATGCCTTAGACTACCTAATTTCAAGGTTTTCTATGCTACAGTAATTGAGATATTATGGTATTATAAATAGACAAATACCTCAAATGAACAGAATACATCATCCAGAAAAAGACTCACACATACAACCAATTGATTTTCAGGAAAGAACTCAATGCAATTCAAAGGAGAAAGGAAAATATATTCAACAAACTGGGCTGGATAAACTTAATAAACATGGAAAAAATTAACCTGACTCCTTCCTTACATGGTACACAAAAATTAATTTGAGATGGATTAAGATCTAAATGTTAAAGTTAAAACTATAAAAGTTTTTAAAAGGAAGCATTACAGAATCCTTGTAAACATGGAGTCAGCAAATATTTCTTAGAGCAGCCACAAAAGAAAACATTGAACTTAAAGAAAAATGATATAGTAGACTTCAAAATTTTTTTAAATTCTGTTTTTCAATAATTGTCTTTATGAAAATAAAAATTCAGTCCACAAAGAGGTTGAAAATATTAACAACACACATACCTGACAAAGGACTTGTGTCCAGAATACATAAAGATCTCTCAAGAATGACATGTACACACTGCTATATTTAAAATAGATAACCAACAAGGACATACTGTATAGCACGGGGAACTCTGCTCAATATTCTGTAATAACCTAAATGGGAAATGAATTTGAAAAAGAATAGATACATATATGTATATAAGTGAATCACTTTGCTGTACACCTGAAAATAACACAACATTGTTAATCAACTATACACCAATATAAAGTAAAAATTAAAAAAAAGAATAACTAATAAAAAACGGACAAAATACTTGAACACATACTACACGAAAGAAGATATGTGAATAGTCAATAAGTACATGTAAAGATTCTCAATGTCATTAGGCATCAGGGAAATGAAAATTAAAACCACAGTGATACTACCACTTTGGAAAACTGGTTGGCAATTTCCTCAACAGTTAACTATACACCACCATTATGATCAAGTGATTTCACTCTTTGGTATTTACTTAAATAAAAATTTTTGTCCAAAGACTTGTATGAGAATGTTTGTAGTAGTTTTATTCACAATGAGAAAAATCTGGAAATAACCAAAAAGTCTACCAACAAGATAGTAAACTGTGGCATATTCATGTAATGAAATACTATTTACCAATAGAAAATGAACTGTTAAAACACACACCAACATGTATGAATCTCATAGACATAATGTTAACTAAAAGATGACAGACACAAAACACTACCTATTTTATGATTCCATTTAGATGAAGTTCTAGGATATACAAATTTAACCCATGGTGACAGAAATCAGAACAGTGATTGCTTATCTGGGGGTGAGATATGATTGGAATAAGGAAACACCAGCATCTTTTGATTTTATCTTGAGTGGCTATAGATCACACGTGCTTATATTACATGTGAATGTGCACATATACAATCAAATATCATTGAACTGTACACTTAGAATAATGTTTATTTCACTGTATGTAAATTTAACTTCAGTAGTTAAAAAAAGTTACAAGTTAATTCTTTGAGAAAAGATATATAAATTGAATAATACAAGGGGAAGTTTGCTCAGCATGCAATATTGTTTTTCCTTCTCTGATTAGTTTCCTTGACCCACAAATATTTTATGACTTGTACTTGTGAAATCTCAGTGAAAACAACCTTCTGTTCTGTTGCTCTATTGTTAAAAGTTATCCAAGGTCACCAAAGCACATTTATTGATTCCACAGTCAACGTTAGCTTTTAAATAATTGTACATAAACCATATAACTACTATTATTCCTGTGAATCTAAGTTATTGCTTTTGCAGGGGTGGGGAAGATTCTTCAATTTATTTTAATCAGGGATATTGGAGAATAGACCATGCAGGTTATTGAATAAATGCTCCCTAAGATACCTTGTAATCTGCAGTGCTGGATAAAAATCAGAGAAAAATCCTTGAACTATGTTAGTGGTTTGGGTAAAATGAATTCAAACTTATTTTTAAATTACTTGGAGAGGGAATTCCCTGGCGTTCCAGTGGTTAGGACACGGCACTTTCACTGCTATGGCCCAGGTTCAATCCCTGGTCAGGGATCTAAGAAAAATTACTTGGAGAATTATCCCACGCCTCTCCATTTAACATGTCCTGAAGAAGATGTGATAATTTGCAAATGTGGCTGTTTCTGGAGGAAATACCAAGTATTCACAACTATTTGCAGTACTTAGATACAGCAGATCAGAGGATTTTGACACAAATAATATGACTAGGCATGACATCAGTAATTCAGCATGGCAGGTTGCTGAAAATTTAAAGGGGATACCATTTTTTGTCCTGATTAGAATGCCATCATTCATCTGTTCTCGCTAATCTCAACAAGGAAAGGTATGGGGAAACTTAGATGTCTGCAGCTTTCAGAAATTGGTTCATCTGTTTCCAGGCTAAGTGAATTATTTATCAGTGACTCAGCACATCTCTAGTGTTTGAAGGCGTATTGCACAAATTTAAAAGGAGTTTTTATTTCTGCAGCCAGGAAACAAATCCAATTAAAACAAACAATTTGGAAAGATTTTTATTTCTGAAAGTTATGAATAATTTCTTCAGTATAAAAATTCAGTGTCTGCATTTTATGAACCACTTTGTACTTGGACTCCAATGCATTTTTAGTACTCGCCTTTTCACATGTTGAATGGCATGAACTACTATTAAATGCCCATGTGTTGTAAATAAAATCTTGAAGATATTATTTTTTATTATTATTGTATTTTTTATTTTGGCTGCACCATGCAGCTTCTGGGATCTCAGTTCCCTGACCAGGGATTGAACCCGGGCCACGGCAGTGAAAGCACCAAGTCATAACCACTGGACCACCAGGGAACTCCCTTGAAGATATTAGAATAGAAAATAAAACAGAATGGAAAACAGCTGAAGCCACACTTTCTCTTTCCTAACAGAACCTCAGTTTTGTTTAGGTACCTACTCCATTTCTAGCTCCAGAAGGAGTTCCTTTTTGCCAATGGAATAAGAGCAAAGAATTTCTCTTGGTTATTCTTCTCGCTCCATATAGGCCATGTGACCTAAGTTGGATTTATCAGAATAAATTTTATTCCATGTTTTCAGGAGAAGTTACTCTCTTTTGTTTTAGTGAACAAGAAAATAAGTACCCCTGGTTGCCATTGGCATTCTCTTGAAAAGAAGTTGTTGTTAAGGAGAGCAAACTAGAGAGGTGGATATTTTATTGAATCATTAAATCACTGATGTTTCTGTACTTGACCCTGCACTACCTCTAGTCTTCCTGGTATGCAAGGATATACATTTCCTTATTGTTTAGGAAAGTTTTAGTTTTTTTACCAAAAAAAAATTTTTTTTCTAAGCAACATGGAAGCATCTCATTATCTGTACTTAGGCCTTGATTCACAGTAAAATAATTTGTCATTCCACTGAGTTTCAGGCTAAAATAGGATATGCATAGTTCATGGTTCTTGTCTACATCACAAGCAACAGAAAATAAGTGGATATGTTTTGTTTCATATGCTGTAATCTAATTCTGAAGTGGTTTACCAAACCATCTCCAGGAATATCGGAAGATAGCATTTTCGGTAGCTGAGAGACTCTAAAATCCTCTAAATTATGGAAAACTTCAAGACAAAGAAAAAGCCTCAAATATTAAAGTTTCACACAAGAAACACAACTGTGGATTGAAGAGGGTTGGACTGAAATATAGCAATTTTAGAATGTTGAGATTCAAGAAGTAATTTCTATTATATCTGCTCTCTGATTTTTGAATGATCATAGATGGCAATGGCCTTATTGAAGTTTTCTGTGCTGTTGGGGAATTGTGATTCAGTTTCACTGCAGAGCATGAGATAGTGATGAAAAACAGAATGGAGATTATTTCTCTTAAATGTTAGAAGTAGGAAAATATAACCTGTGCTTAAAGTATCATCAATACAGAGATAATTTTACAATGTGAACTTAACCTTCCAAGTCAGGAAAATGAACATCAGTCAATGCTAAATAGGAAAGGATTTAGACTACTGTGAGATGTACAGAAGAATAAAAGATGGGAAAGAAACAAAATCCTGAAGAAAAAAAGCACGATCTTTATGATCCATGTAGCAGAATATCAAGATTATTATTAAAGCCATAAGAAGCTTTCCAGTACAGTACAAGATGGTGACATAGGAGGCTCCTGAACTCACCTCCTCCCATGGACATCGGACATACCGATCTATAGCTACACACGGAGCAATTCTCTCTGCAGGAGATCTGGAAACTAGCTGAACAACTCCTACACACTGGGTAAATGAGAAAATACCCACATCACCCACATTGAAGTGTATAGGAAAGGCTGAGACACTCTCGCACAATAAACCCCACCCCTGGCACAGAACCATACAATCTGGAGGGATCTTCCAACTCCCAGCTTCTCCCTGGGGAGTGAAGGGTTTGGATCCCACACCTAATGCCCCAACTTTTAAGACTCCCGCATGTGGAACAGGCCCCCAAAACACCTAACCCTGAAAACGTGTAGGGCTTGCATCCATGAGACCCGGAAGACTATAGTCAAAAAGAAACATTTCTTGACAGGCTTCTGTGAACTTGCCATTGCTGTTTCCCAGGGCTCAGCACAGAGGGAGCAGGCAAATAAAAATCACATTTCCCAGTCTTTCCCTGAAAGAGACCTATTTGCATACTTTAAAAATTGCCCCCTGAGGATCAGGCTTATAATTTAGCACACATCTGGGGGCTGACTATGATCCTCCCTGTTGAACAGGAAGGCCAGAGACACCACCTTTGCCTTATCACTTGAGCTGACAACAAATCACCAATATCCTCCTGAAAGGAGCTTGTACGCACATCTGGTACACCCGCTTTTGTGGCTGCTGCTCAAGAGACAGGCCCCTGGATCACCTATCTCTGATAGCCAATGGGGCTTGCATTCACGACTCGCGCGGAACTGTAGCAGACAAAAAAATTAATGGGTGCAGGAGCACCCCTTCCCACAGCTATACACCTGGGCCTAGTACAGAGGGAGTAGGCAAAAAAGCCTATCTCCCAGTTTCTCCTTGGACTTTACAATGGAAAAACCTGACAAACACTAGCTCAGCCAGGTGTGCAAGATTAACCTCAACAGTGACAAGTCGTGTTGATAGTATGTACCCTGGATATGATGTGATGAGAGTGACACTTTACCTCTGTGGCCATCCTTCCAAAAATACATAGCCCTAGCCCTGTCATGAGAAAAACATAAGATAAACCCCAACTGAGGGAAATTCTACAAAATACCTGATCAGTACTCCTCACACAGTCAAGATCATTGAAAACAAGGAAAATATAAGAAATTGTAAAAGACATGAGGAGTCTAAGGAAACATGATGACTAAAGGTAACATGGTATCCTGAATGAGCTCCTGGAACAGAAAAAGGACATTAGCAAAAGTCTGAGGAAATATTAATAAAGTACGGATGTTAGTTAATAATAATGTATCAATATTAGCTCATTAATTATAATAAATGTTCTATACTAATGTAAGATTTTAATAATAGGGGAAACAGTATGCGATGCATGGAAACTGCTATCTCTGCAATGATTTTTATAAATCTAAACCTATTCTAAAATAAAAAATTTATTAAAAATCAGTGAGGTAGTAGAAAAAAGAGAAAGAAATAAGATATAGGAGAAATAAATGAAAAGAAAATAGGACAGGGGAGAAATATGTCATTTAAGTACAACAAAAAGTGTGCTGTGCCCTTTTATTTTAAAAACATTTCAAACATTTGCATTTAAATAACTTTGTGTATCAAAAGCTACACTACTTTTTTTTTAATTCAACCTTCAAATCATGGATTCATTCATTAGCTGTTTTCTTCACACCTTTAGTCACATTTATGTGCCTCTTACACCCAAATTCTTAAAACCCTTGAAAGTCCTACTGAAAAATTCCTTTGCTTTCTTCTGCCTTCCAGTTCTTCTATTTGCACTATTTTACATTGTTTTATTTTAACACTCTCCAGAGCACAATGATCATTCTCCCATCTTTTCTGCATTTAAGATTCTTTGCCTTCACCCACTATCTTCTCTTCAATCCAGAAACAACCAACTGTCTTCCTGCAGGCCAAGTTTATCTTAAAAATTAGTGCACATCACGCTTTAAAATGAATTGAATATAATATCAATACTACTAAGCAATTCAAAGTAGCAAACTACTGATGAATGTAACAACATGGATGAATCTCAAAAATATTATACTGAGCCAAAGGACCCAAATCCAAATTGGCTTTGTCATTCCATTTATATTAGATTCTTGAAAAGACCAAATTAAGTTCTGGTGAGTGAAATCAGTCGTTGTTCCCTCTGGGGGAGGGGAATTGACTGAAACTGAGAATAAGGGAACTTTTGGGGGGTAATGGAAACATTCTATAACTTGTTTGGGGTAAAGGTTACATGAGTATATACATTTATCAAAATTTATTAAATTATATACTTTAAATATGTATAATTTATGTAAATTATACCTTAAAAATTTGGAGGAATGAGGACTCTAAGGTAAAAACTAAAAGTTATTATAAATTAATGTTTAAGTGACTTTTAAAAATAACAGGCAACATTTTCAATTTAGAAATCTGTGTTTCTTTTTATAGAAAATGGGAAAACCTAGAAACATTGAACCCACAGTCTTACATAAGCCTAGAATCCATGACTCTGGTCTTATCCCTTTCATTCATTTAGGGCTTTTCTGTTGTTGTTAGATCCTTTGGTCTAAATTCTAGTCCTTATTCCCAATGTGACTGTTGTCCTTGTATTTGGACAAACTGGGAGTATCCTGAGATTACACATACATACCAATAGCACATATGATGCAGTCTCATTGAAATGACAGACCCCAAAGTTTACCTGATAAAATATGCCGTGGACCTAAGCAAAGGCAGGTCATTACCATTGACTCAGAGACCCTGGAACTAGATACGTTTTATAAAGGTATAAAGATGTAATAAAATAATAAAAAATGCACATTGCCTGTGCATAATGAAGACACTATGGATGATTAAACTTTCCTGGTTATTTCTGAGTTTAAATTTATAAAGATATCAAAGCCTAAAGTCTATATCATTAATATCTCTGTGTGTGTCTCACTCCACAGCGACATTTTTTTTCAAAGGGCTTGCAATTAAACACAGAGCATGTAAGTGATTTTATTAATGAGATTTCCTGCTAATTTAAGGTTATTCCATTTTTAAGACTGCCTGAACATTTATAGGTCACAAAAATATTTTTTAAAAGATTCCTTAGTGGAAAAGTGACCAAAATAGGTTAGATCAAATAAACTTCACCTCCCATCAGAGACTAGGCATGAAATATTTCCATTCAGAAGGAGGATTTGGGGGGGCTTAGATTCACCTGATGAATGAGATATGAAAACCAGATTTCTACTTTAGCTGGGGAATTTTATTTAGGAGACCATATTCCTCTCATTTCTATTCAGCAGCATATCCAGTGAAAACAGAAACACTGCAATTAGGTAATCATCAAGTTTCCTCATAAAAACACACTATGTTTCAGATGATATTAAGAGGACATGATAAGCAATCCACAGGACATAGAAATATTACATACCAGCAGAATGTTTTGAAACCCATTGTCAACAATATTAACTAGGCATGGCAAAATAGGATGGAGGAGAAGAAAAGCAGTAATGACTGAAAAGGTCTTTTAGCAAACACCTGTAGATTGCAATTTGAAAAGAAATTTTCTTAGCATCAAAAAGAAATAAATTTTAAGTAAGCATGTTATTTTCCTCCCTGTAAACATCTCCACGATTCACTTATCTGGGTTGCTAGCCAACAGGGTCCCAGTTGCATTGTGCATTGTAGCCTCTACAGTGCAAAAGATAATAATTTGCATTACTGAATTAGGGAGAAAATACAAATTAAATTAAGCTAAATTTCTGCTCCTCACACTAGTAGTAAACAAAAGGAGGTCTGGTTTGAAATATGAGATTTGATTTTGGCCAAGTATCCTAAGCCCAAAGGGAAGTAAGGGACTAACAGTGATACAATTTTCTTAGACATACTTGGAAGGGTCAGATAAATTTAAACTTTGAGTCATGGTAGGGAAATGAAGTAGAGTGAATAGGGAAAAAAGAGAACAAACAAGGTGACTTTGCAATCAATTGTGCATTGGTGTTTACAAATGTTGGCCTGGATTTAGAGCTTTCGGGAACAGAGTTAAATTATACCAGGCCAGTTCCCTGAATGGCTTTGTGCAGTCAGGCACTTGTCAAGTTCCAGAATGATGCTTCCAAAGCATTCATGGCCTTTCTCACAAAACTAGGTCAGTGGTGTTTGGACATTAAGTTTGTTTTTTCATAGATATTAAACATCCTAAAATAATCTTTTATTTCTCTCTACATGAAATAGTCAAGGGAGAAATAAATTTAAGAATCTGGATTGTCCAGATTATTATCTAACTTTTCTGAATTTGATGGAATACAGTCAATATGTTTTTCAAACTTCCTCTCTAATGCAACTAAAGATAGTGATTTGAAACCCCCAAATAATGAGCATCTACTGTACTTTGTGCTTTACGATTAATTATCTGATAGAATCCTCACTATGTCTCTATGAAATAAGGTTTACTTCTATTATAATTCCCATTTTACTTATGAGGAAACTGAGATTTTAATTTGTTCACAGTCACTATGCTAGTAAGTGGATGATTTGGGATTTAAATTCAGATCTGTTTTACTCCAAAGTATTTTAAAACGTATGTTGTGACACATTATTGCTGGGATACTGATCAAACTTTTTAAAAAATAAAATAGGGGCTTCCCTAGTGGCGCAGTGGTTGAGAATCTGCCTGCCAATGCCGGGCACATGGGTTCGAGCCCTGGTCTGGGAAGATCCCACATGCTGCAGAGCAACTAGGCCCGTGAGCCACAACTACTGAGCCTGCGTGTCTGGAGCCTGTGCTCCGCAACGGGAGAGGCCGCGGCAGTGAGAGGCCCGCGCACCGCGATGAAGAGTGGCCCCCGCTTGCCAGAACTGGAGAAAGCCCTCGCACACAAACGAAGACCCAACACAGCCAAAAATAAATAAATAAATAAATTTATTTAAAAAAAAATAATAAAAATAAAATAAAATAAATTACAATAGAACAAAGCAGAGTAGAAAATATTAGACAGCAACAGAGGTAACAACAGTTCACGAAACTTTTCTTTCAGGTGTGTGTGTATGTGTGCAGCATGTGTATAATAAGCTAAAATTAAAATGAATTTCTTACTTTATGACAGAAAAAAAAAGTTTGAAAACTAATGAGGTCTATACTCTCGACCCAAAATAATCTTTGGCAATTATAATATGCAAAAAAGGAAAAC
This sequence comes from Balaenoptera musculus, assembly GCF_009873245.2. Lineage (NCBI taxonomy): Eukaryota > Metazoa > Chordata > Mammalia > Artiodactyla > Balaenopteridae > Balaenoptera > Balaenoptera musculus. Next base: position 30,030,832 of record NC_045806.1, read on the forward strand.
CCTAAAATAAAGTACTATAATTGGGAGATGTGATTGGTAACTTCCTCAGCTTTAGAGGCTGTGTGGGCTATTTTTCATTTTTTGTTTCACTAGATATATAAGCAGATATCTCTCAGATGGTTCTCTGGATTCTTTCTGCAAATCAGAGCTTGAGCAACAACTCTGCGGAGTTTCAGTGTACACAGATCTCATTTGATGACAAGTAATAGTGTGTTAGGGCTTATACAAATATTAAAGACAAGGACACTGAACTTAAATATCTTCCCCAAAGTCATCCAACTAGTACATGACAGAAATAGGAATCAGCTCTGGAATCTGTGGTGTCATGTCCCCTTCTCCTCACACTTCCTTTAGATGGCATACGGCAAGTGTTCCATGTACACACAGCTTTCAGGTTCAGAGCAGAAACAGGATGCTTAAGAAATGCGAGTCCTTAGGGTGTTGCTGGTGTTGATAAGGTGCTAAGGCTTTTTGTATTACTAATAAACGTATGTCCTTCCTGATTTGGCAGCACCAACAAAATGCAATCATTCAGTTTCAAAAGCATTAAGTAACAGAGTTCTGCAGTCTCAAAATGATCAGTTTTTCGGAGAACAAAAGAGTCCTTTGATACTCCTGACCTTAGTGGAAATAGGTAGGGGGGACGGAATTGGGTCTACTGTAAATAAGATACTAGCTAACAGGTAAGGAGACTTAATTTAGCAGCAATATATGATAATGAGCAGCTTCAATAGTTTATTGCTCTTTATAAATATTCTCACCTTCTGAGCTATATGAAACATTATTTGTAATTGGAGAAATAATTTCATTTCAATGTTCATTTAACTGACTCATCTGAACACACATAGGGAAATCAGTTGTATTGTAACCATATGGCTATTTACTAATCTAGTCAGTAGATTGAATAGAGGCCATCTGAAAGACAATACATGGAACATCTCTAGAAACATTGTGATGCACAGTTTAGTGTTAAATATGTAAAAATAATCCAAATGTATATTTGTACATAATATATCTGTTTAACTGGCTCAAATATAATGATATATAAGTACAAAATATATGTGAAAAAATACCATGGCCACTCTGTTTAGGAAAATACAAGCAAGATGAGCATGAAATAATGTATTTTGCTATAACTCAGAAATTCTAAAGTGCTTTTGAGATGGCTTTTCTGAGAGTACTAATATAGCATTTAGCTACTACCAGCTTCATTTCTATTTCTAGGAGCTAGTAACCAGGAGATGGAATGCTACGGGGTTATTGTTGGCAGAAGACCAGGTGTTTCAGATATCAGTACTCACTGGCAGTGCATGAGGTTTATGAGGATAAAGAGTTGGGAAATTATGTCTCTGTGTTATATATAAAGTCGTGTCACAGAATTGTTTATCTATCACCAAGCATCTCAAAATGCAGCTGTAATATAAAAGAAGACAACTAAATTCGGAAGACTACATTGAAATAAAAAGCTAAAATTTACTAGCTGATTAACTTTGAAAATTAGGCTTCAGTTTCTTCCACTGAAAATTATAGATGATAATTCCTTTTTACAGGATGTTGTAATAGTAATTTGAGGTTGAATCATATAAAATTGCTGATATCGATCATTTTTATCTACAAAAATGATAATTGCATTTAGATCAACCTAATAGTAATAGCTTCACATTTATTGAATCCTCTGTCTTATATGTTCTTTGCTATGTTTTACACGTTATAGTAGATTATAATGATGGCTTCAATTTTTTACCCTTCCCTGTATTTGTGCCCTTTGTAATATACATCTTTAGTATCCTCCTATCACAAGTGGGCTGACCTTCCCTGTCTCTTGAGTCTGGGTCCAACAACTTTACTTATTTTGCCAGTGGGATGTCAGCATGGGTGAGCAAACAGAGGCTTGCAATTAACTTTAGCAACAGGGCTTCCCTCTTATGCCGTGAGAACATGTCCAGGACAGACTCCTGGAGAATGAGACATATCTAGAACAGAGTCAAGGTCACCCAGTTATTCCAGTCTAGACTATCCTAGATCAACTGACATCCAGCCAACTCCCAGACTTGCTCAGGAGGCCAGGTATGATTAGTATAGCCAAACTCTAGCCAACCTGCAGCTATAAACTTACACTTGTATACCACTGAGGATTTATCAGTGCACATATTACTGTGGCAATAACTAACAGATACAAACGATGATCTCATTTCATTCACACAACAGATCTATAGGCACTATTATCATCTCACTGAACAAAAGAAGACACTGTGACCCAGAGAAAAGTTCAGTAAACTGTCTTGGGTCATATTAACAGACAGTAAATGACAGAAGAAGGGTTTGAAATTAGGGAGCCTCACTCCAGAGGACATATTCCAACCAGTACACAGAACAGCTTTGTTCTTGTAAAGATGAAATGAGATTATTTTTTGAAAGTGCTTTGTCAGTGTTAAAGCACACTAAAAATATAAGTCATTATTATGAAACTGCAAAAGATGCTGTAAAATTCCAGCTAAGTTTTCCTTTGTCTCATAAAAAAATTGTAAAAACCCCAGGCAAGCACTAGCTGATTTAAAATGCACTGTTCTTTGATATGCCAGTTACATAGGAAAAAACTGATAAATGGTGAAATTTAACATGCCACCTTCTTTCTGAATCAGTGATAGACTGCTGCTATTTGCTAGGCAACCACCAAGTAAACAGAAAAATAAAGCCACCGTTTTCGTGGCAAGTGTCATTAATAATAGATTAAGTTTACAGTAAATGTAACCTGTAGCATAGATCACACAGACAAAAAACCTGAAGGGGAAATGAAGGCATTAATAAGATATTTCTTAATTTTATGAAGCGTTATACACATCAGACCACTGAACCAAAAAACCTAAGGAAATAGCAATGAAACAGGGCATTTATTCCTCAGCTTCGAGGATGCATGCAAGTATAAATGGTGCAAAACAAGAAGATGATTATGCCTAGAAATTGGAATAAACATAAAAAAGAAAAGTCTGGAGATGTTAATAGGCATTAAGTTCATGGGGTGTGACTTTATTTACATGGAATATTTTCTATGGGCATGAATTTTTAAAATTCCATTAATTTTTCATTTTTACATATATTGAACCCCCCAAAGTTATTATTTTCTTCAAAAATAAAATAAAACTAGATGCTGCACTGGGTGAAATGAATAATGGGGAGAATTGAATGGAAACAGGACTCTGCGTAGAAGTGTGCACCTAAGCTGAGTAACTCATGACCCGAAGAGGGACTTCTTGATTTGGAAGGCTTTTGTCTGCAGGATTCCTCTTTTTGTAAAACACAGAGATGACACTTTTAAAAAAAGAGAAAGAAAAAAAATGAACTTAATAGAAGAAAAGAGAAGAAAAATAAAAAGAAACCCCAAAGAAATGGATTAAACAGAATAGGAAAAGAGTTCTGCTTTAGAAAGCATAACTAAGACTTAAATGATTTATACAAAACCTGTTGTTTCATAAATATCTCCCCAAAATCCTAGGTTTGATTTAACTGGCTCTTATTTTAATCATTTGCTTCTCCTTTGATGATTATCATCTAATTTTCTTGGTCCTTTTTTGAATAAAAAGGAAATTTAGAGGGAAAAGAGAAAGAACACTAAGAAGAGTTTTGCTCTTGAGTGTGTTTACTTTCTCTAGTATTCAGCTTTGAAAACAAACCATTCATTCATTCATTTATTCACTTATTCATTAACTAACAAACATCTAGGGAGAAAAATGATGACTCCTTGTTAGGACATACACAATTCTGCTAAGAGAAAACTGATTGCGCTTGATGTAGATTTGGATAGCACTTATTTTTTCCTGACAACTACACCTTCATAAGATCCCACCATCTTTTTCATGTAAAATTCTGTAATACTTAGTCTCTTTATACTGTGCTTGCTCAGAAGATGTAGCTTTGTATAGTTCCTGCTTAATTTTACCTTATTGTCACTGCTTCATTGTCCTAGCCTGTCAATAGTTTTGAATCCTGACACCATAATCCTACAATGCTATTTGCACATTTTTATGTATTCTTAAAAGTCATTGAAAAAGTTTTCTACAGGCCAGGTGACTAAAAAAAAATCTGAAAAAAAATTAGCACTCTATTACGTGGCAGCTGGGCATGGAAATTGATACCACTGCTTTGGAAAACTGCTTGGAAGTACTTACTAAGTTGAACATGTGAATTCCCTATAACCCATCAATTATGTTCCAAGTTATAAATACACAACAGAATTATGTGCACAGTTTTATCAAGAGGCCTGTACAAGAATAATCATACCAAAATATTTGTAATTGTCCAAACTGAGAGCAAACTGTATGTCCAGCTACATATCCATTTATGTATAATGGATAAATAAATTGTGGCATCTTCATATAATGGAATATTATACAGCAATGAGTTGAACAAAGTACAGCTTATATGCAACAATTTGAACAAATATCAAGAACACAGTGTTGAGCAAAATGAGACAGAAACAAAGCAAATACTGCATAAGTTCACTTTCCTGAGTTCAAAAATCAGACTAAATAAAACTATATAGGAGTGAGTCATTAGGTGGTCAAGCTACTTTAAAAAAAAGGGCACATGGAAATGATTGTCTCTAGGGTGGAGGAACTCGGGGGACAGTGATGAGAGGAGCATGAAAGACCTCTGAAATGCTGGCAATTCTGTTTTTTGATCTTGGTTATGATTATATGGTTGTTCTCTCTGTGATAAATTACTGAGCTCTACATACGTATTTGTACATTTTTGTGTGTGTTTTATTTGACAATAAAAAAGTTAAGCAAACAAACAAGCAATTATAATTAGAATGTCATGTTTGGACGCACCCCTATAAGATCATCTTCTGGTTCATTTCCATTCCTTTAGCCTAAGCTGCCATTAAGCATAATACTTTTTTTAATGGGTGCTTTTTTATAGAGCAAATCTTTCAAATAAACTGCTTAAAGTCTTCTCTAATATTTGTCACCTTTATTATTTTGTAAATAAGTGACGTATTAGCCTGGAATTGCTAGGCTGGAAACATATTTCAGAAGATATATTTCAGAAGATATATAGATAAGTCTCCAAAAATTAAAGAAACTGAAAAATAATGACTATGACATATGACAAGTAACTCTTCTTAAATCTCAGATATTTTAATCATAACTAAGAGCTGATTCTGAAGTGAGTCTTTTAATCACTTACAAATAAGCAATAACCATATTTCCTTAATCCTAAAACATATTTTTTCACACCTATGAAATCAAGGTCCATCTTATAATCAACTGCATCCTCAATCTTTGTCAGCCTAGATCAAAGTTAAGGCCTTCCAGAGAGAATTTTCACTTACTTTTGCCAGCCAACTTCCAGCACTACCCACCTGAGACCATTTTAAATTAAATTCTCTGCTTGAAGTTTTTTTGGACCACACTGGAATTGTGAATTCAGACCTCAAACTTGCATGAGTACCAACTAGTTGTTCAAATTCTCCACCCAGTGCCAAGATTGAAATATTAAGCTTCCCTTGCTGTTCTTTTCTCTGTGGCCACTCTATTGAGTAGCCTAGTTTTAAACTGAAACTAATATAGCCTTTGGTGACCCAGTTTTATTCAAAGGACTCCTGTTAGACCATGCCTCCACCCAAACTTGGTTGTGTTTTTTCCTTTCTTATTAAAGTACGTAAATTCTTACAATCCCTGGTATCTTAGATTATACAGGTAGAGATTTTCTTTTTTTCCAAAAGAAAATATTTAGTCTACAAGTGCATAGAAAAACCCAGACTGATTCTTCCATGTATCATTCTGTTTAACCACATTTTAATTTTGGTCACAATCTTGCTACATACTCTATATTGTTAGTAAAATATTAGGTTGCAATTAAAATTAATGAACTTACTTTGAAAACTGTAAATCATATCACCATGTGAGGCAGAATTATTGTTTCTATGTGCACACTTTGTGTTCCCTACTTGAATTATAAGACCCATGAAGTCTCAAATTATACCTTTAGTAATGTCCTATTGCCTTGCACGTTATTGGGCCCATATTAAAGATGCAATAAAACTTAGTTTGGGGGGCTGAAAAACAACATGAGGTTAGCAAGAAACAAACAAAACTTCCATAAATAGGGGATGTGTGTGTGTCTGTGTCCATGTGTCTGTGTGTGTATGTGTGTGTGTCTGTGTGCACCTGAATGCAAAGTAAAAGTAAACATCCGGGCACAGAATCAAAGAAAGCTTCTTTGTTGGTCTTCATTATGAAAATATTTCAGCTTTGTCAGGATTAGATATTATGGAAGAGTGCTTGGGAGGGGATTGGGACTCCTATCTACAATACTTGCTCCAACAGATTCAATTCACAGCCTTAGCAGGTAATAAAAGAACTTTGCCTCTGGACCATGTAAGGGATTGCCCAGGCATAGCTAGGTGCACTGGCCATTTTATGTATTAATGCCAATCTCAAATAAATCACTTTTCTGGTCTGCTGTGGAAGGAAAGAGGATATTTCTGTCAGTAAGTGAATGGAGGATTACTGACTTGCCGACCTTTCCTGACTGTGATAAAAGATGACTTCTTTCCTTTTAGCAATACTTCAAAAATGGAAATTGCTCTTTTAAACGTACAATGTGAGAATGAAGTAGGGAGCCCGCTATTATTCCATAAATAGATCGTGGCAGAGGGCACCCCTTGGGAAAGGGAGAAATTCTCATTAGGGCTATTTTTCTGAGAGCTGTCAATATGCATGCGTTTGCATTTAAAGAATGGAGAAAGGAGGAAGCAAGTCCTGACCGGATGTATTTTTAAGACTCTATTCTTATTCCTGCAGCATTTAAATATAGTGTGTAAAATACAGCACTCCTAAATGCCTCATGCTATGTTTATTCTGCGGATTCTTATGTCATTTTCCTGATGAAGGAGTCAGGAATGCAAAATTATTTTGCCTTGCACTGTTAGACCCAAATAAGAATGGAAATAACAAGGCATGCACTCTCCCTTGACCCAGGATATGTGACAGTTGCCTGGTATTTCAAAAACAAATGGCTTTTGCTGCTCAGGCCACAGGAAAAAAGAATGTGCTAAAGGACTGGACTTTTTGTTAAATGTGTTTAAGGGTCTTTAAAGGCCTGAGAAATTTAAATAAGTGAGAAAATAATGATGCAGAATATTTAGTGATATCAAATACTAAAACAACTCAAATGGCCCAGAAGTCACACCATATCTCTGGAGTGTTCTATCAATTAAGTCTTAAGTGACCTTTCTTTCAGTAGTAGCAGTTGTCAGAACCACTCTTCTGTTTTATGTTCTGTGTGCATGTGGCTTCTCTGGACAATTTGAAGGTATTGCTCACAAAAAGCAAGGATCCTGCGTTATACCAGTGGATGCTTCTGGTGATGAATCAGTTTGTCTTAAGGGCTCGAGGCCACCTGCTGTCATACAGAATCACAGAAAAATGTGAAAGCTAAAATCCACATCAATCAATAGAACTTTGTTTTGAAATTAAATAGGAAAAAAAAAAAAAGACCTCTGAAAGTGGATGACTTAGCCCCTGGATGAAAGCTGTGGAGATGACAGATAATTTGACTGCCTATAACGCTTTGCTCTAAGAACTAAAAAAAAATTATGCTAGCATATTATTTAAACACCTAAATATTTTGGTCTCATCACAAGAAAGAATAATCCTCTTTTTGAAGGTATTTATCTGTCACAGTGCATCTGATATTGAAATACATATTACATCAGTGAATTTTCATGAACAAGCAATGATCTTTTCTTAAAACACACACACACGCACAGACACACACGCACACACACACACACACACACACACACATTTGCCTTTAGGAGGATACAATAGCAAGAAGCAGCAGGGTTTCTTCCCATCTCTTGTTTAATCCTAGGTTGAGTTGGAACACAAATGTGGAGGAGATTAAGTCCTTGACCTTGGGCTCAGTTCTCTGTGCTTGTGTATAACTGCTTTTTCATGTGTGGAGCCACCATTTTAGCCAAAGGATGATCCAGAAATAACTGGAACTGTTAGGTTGACTTGCTTAAGCAGCCATACAGATCAGGTCTCCAGAAGAGTTGGATGAGTAGACTCTTTTACCAAATACAATTAATGCGTACACTCCAGCATGCTTGATTCTAATTGGTCCTGATTCACCTGAGCAAAAAAAGCACCAGAGTGGAGGCAATAGAAACCTTGGTTGATAGTATTGTGTGTGTGAGATATTACTCTGAAATGCTCAAGAGAAGCTGTTAAGTGCAAAGAAACAGGCAAAATCAGCAGGACCAGCATTCTTGGAGAATGCATGTGAATGGTGCTCTCTGGAGTTGTGCAGCAAGACAGCTCTTATGGGCTAAGGTAGATTGCCAGTGCATTTGTGATGTAAGATGGGGGAGAAATGACCATGAGTGGCTTCAGAGATTCCAGGACAGTTTTCATGCCATCAGATAATTATTGATCTTTCCCCCTTAGCATATGACTTTGATCCTGGGAAAAATATAAACACAGAAGGGAGTGTTTACACTAAAATATTTTCACTTCGTTATATTTTACTGTGAATGAGAGAACTGGGAGAAATTCTGATGGGGAAATAAGAGTGTTAGGCACGCTGGGGTGGGATGGGAAGTATGTCAAGAAATCTTCATGTACTTCCCAATTCTTTTTTGGAGATTTAGCACAACCTGAATATTGAATCCTCTAACAAAGGGTGCTTTGTCTAACAAAAGGTTCTATTGGCTCCAACTAAAACTAGTTTAATCAAAACAGGAAATTATTGGAAGGACACAGGAATATTTCAGGGAACACAAGGCAGCTTGACCTTACTAAGAACTGGGACCACCCACTCTTATTCTCTCTTCGTCTTACAGGGTCCCTCCTGACTGCTTCTCTCTGCATATCTATTTCAATCCTTTATTCTCTGCAGTTTTTCTTTGCCTCCCTGCACATACCCCAAAACTCCATAGTTTATGCATTTTATTACTAGCTACATGCAGAGACCAATTCCAAATCAATGGGCAAGAGAAACAGAGGGGACTAGCTTAAGGCAGGAACCATCTCTGTTGTATGTAATCACCTCTGACCAGGGGTGCAGGGTCATGTGGTGCAAATATGGCTACCTGCCAAGTCCTCTATTGTTCTCAGAAAAATCATTATGGGTGAAGCCTAGACTCCAAAGCTAATCAATTACATCAACCTGTCAGGTTTCTACTCTCATAACTGCACAGTCTTATACCACATAGTTATGACTAAATGATAAAACTTGAAAGATCCAACTGTTAGATCTCCTTGTTCTGTATATATTTTTCTCCAATCTTTATGCTCACTTTAACTTTGTATTCCATAGATTGTAAATAATTCTAAAAATGCTCTGGTTCCAAAATAAAAAACATATACGCAAACCATTCTAAATATAAAAATGCACAAAATTTGTACATATTTATACTCGTAAATCAAAACGAGCCTAACTTTAGGAAAAGAGCATGTCACATGTGTTTTCCCCATCCAAAGAGCACAATAGTCCAACAAGCCTAACTGAAGTCAAACAGTGCTTTTGATTTGAATGGGCATAAGAAGTCTTAATTGTTGCCTCAACTTTTAGAGCATTTGTGATTCAAACATGTCATGCAATCAGCAGCAGCAGGAGGAGGTTGCTGTGTTTAGGCTCATACTTGAACTTCCTAAAGTTCAAATACCTGCCCAAATGTGTACTAATATTTATTGACTTTCTGATACAAATGGGGAAAAATAATTTTATCCATGCCTGAAAAGAATGCGGGAAACAAACTCAGAGCATTCCATGTCTTTAAAGTTGTCTGGAAAGATGTGCTAAATATTGAGGTTTGCAAAGAAATATTCCAAGAATGGAGTTTCCAGAATTCTGCTTCATTAAGAAGCACTTAAAAATATCAAGGTCTTCAGAAAATATAACTGGAAATTTTATATGAAACATTATGCCTCCATATGGATTTCTGTATTAAATCAAATTTATGCCAAATTTGTTCCAATAGTGAACAGCACCCATAGCTTGGAGTTGAATGAGAAATATACTTTTCATTCCTACTGTATAGCACAGGGAACTATATTCAATATCCTGTGATAAATCATAATGGAAAAGAATATGAAAAAGAATGTATATATATGTATAACTGAATCACTTTGCTGTACAGTAGAAATTAACACATTATAAATCAACTATACTTCAGTAAATTTTTTTAAAAACATACTTTTCATGATCATTAGTGTTAAATGTTTTATTACAATATCTCATTTTGCTTCTTTCAGACACACCATGGCTCAAATAAGTAACACAACCATAATGGCTAGATAATGTTTAAGAAGAAGAATCACCTAAAAGTTAAAAATGCTAAAACTTGTTCTTGATGTCAGGAATTGCCACATTACCACTGAGCAGTGAAATGGCCACAAAGGGGAACTTACTCTCCAAAAATGTTTTGATCCACAAGTTTCCCAGAGAGAGGCTGCCAAGCATGATAGCATTATCTGTATTTTCAGTTAACACACAGTATCAAAGGCCAGCGAAGCAGTGTTTCTCCTCCATTTAACCCTTAATAATTTAATTCCCCATTCATAATCATCTTTTGTTGTTGTTGGGGTTTTTTTTTAACATCTTTATTGGAGTATAATTGCTTTACAATGTCGTGTTAGTTTCTGCTGTATAACAAAGTGAATCAGTTATACATATACATATATCCCCGTATCTTCTCCCTCTTCCGTCTCCCTCCCTCCCACCCTCCCTATCCCACCCCTCTAGGTGGTCACAGAGCACCGAGCTGATCTCCCTGTGCTATGCGGCTGCTTCCCACTAGCTATCTATTTTACGCTTGGTAGTGTATATATGTCCATGCCACTCTCTCACTTCGTCCCAGCTTATCCTTCCTTAATAATCTTAAGAGAAATGTCTTCTGTTCAGTTTTAAAACAATTTCTTTGAACTCTTCCTTGTGAACTACATTTTAATCAAAAAACTAAATAGGTTGTATGATATTAATTTCTTATTTTACCTTTCTGATGATAAATTCAAAGCAATCAAGGGGCCGTCTTCAGTACCATCATGTATATGCAGTGTTTGAAGTTCAAGTCTATGCCTGTCTCTCTTCTGTGTGTAAGAAATGCCTTCCGGTCACACAGAACATCCTCACCCATGCCAAAATTAGTATATAAATTATATATATAGTTTAGATACTATTTTCTTCATTAATCCATGTCACATGCAGAAATTGAAGTATTCAAGGTTTTTGCTGGTTTGATGACATGATTTTCCAGTATTTGTTCCAAGCTTCTTTTATAATCATTATTTCTATGAAGTCATTCAACTTGGAAATAATTGCTTGCCAAAACTGAGTTTCTCTGGTGAACCACTCAACACAGCTTTAGTTTTACAAAGAACACCATTCTTTGTATGCTGTTAATCTTGGCTTACAAACACCACATATTATCCTTCCCACTTGAACAGTTCAGCTCCTGTTCTCTTAGTTATACTTTGGAACCATTAGACTTACGGCTGGAATATAAATGTGTGTCACCTAGCTGGTGAGTCTTTGAAAACAGATTTTCCAAGTATGGATATATGGACCCTCTGCTCGTGGCAACATCTAGTAGTTGTTAAAAATGTGAGGACTTCCCAGTCTGCAAACCTGCCTTATATCAGAAAAATTGTTGGCATTTTATTTGATAGAGTTTTGTTAGTCTGATTTTAACTTTGACATTAAGTATCTATGACATTGTGTTCCCAATACTTGACACAGAAGTTATTCAAGTTAAATTATTCAAATAAATTAGTGCTTCCTGTGAAAATACTAAGCGCTTAATTCTCATTTTTATTTGCTCCTTTAATCTTATCTCATTTAAGGTTGCACTGCTGAAAAGCTATTAACAGATGGTCGTAACATGAAAATTTGACCAATAAATTAAAAATCCAGGTATTCAGTGGATTATTCTACAGAATACAAAATAATTTCGCTATCAGTTAATTTTCTAACCAAAATGACTTAAAGACCACCAAAATGGAACATTGTGTTGACAAAGCATGGGCCTGACTTAATAAAACAAACCACAAACTGACTATATGGCCACTATGGCAAAGCAAATTAAAATTGTCTTCCTGTTTCCTGTTCACAGTGAAATCTCTGAAGGCAATGGATTTTCCCTTGTCTAATGCTAGTGAAGTTATCTCTCCATGTCTTCCAAATTCAGAGAATCTGGGTCATGGATAATTACCAGGCAGGACATGACTGTAAAGGTGTTTTGCCCGTGAGAATTCTGTATGAAAATGAAAGTACCTTATACTGAAAATATAATACATCAAATGAATGCTGCTGCTCCAACAAATTAGAATAAGGTCATTGAGAAGGAAAATTTCTACGACAGAAAATTTGTGAAAATGTTAGAATTCATAACATAAATGTGCATACTTTTGAACGTTTGATATTAAATACCTCATAGATTTATGAATGATTTACGATATTTTTTTTAGCAGAAAAATATACTGTGAACCTGTCAAGATTTGAGCGTTCATGAGAAATGAAAGGCATGACAAAAAATATATATTTTATATTCAAACTGATTTTATCAACACAAGAAAGTTTGCTCAATTATATATGGTTCTATTTCTACCTTCCAGAAAATTTTCTGACAATCATACAAGTGAATTTTTTGCTCTAATATAAATTTGTTTCCAAGTATACTTAACATTTATCTAATACACAAAGGGTGATGGGAAATTTGGACTTTATGAATTTCTACACATACACATACGCACATTGAAAATTTAGTGTCTAATTAAAAAATAGAAATAATGCAGGAAAGCCTGCTTTAACATACCTTGCAACTACTGAAAACTAAACAAAAACCAAAATAGAGTATCAAACCCTTCACTACTCCTCTTTCTACTTGTGTGATTAGACAATAGGAAAAAGGAGAGCCTACACTATATCTCCTCTCTGTGCCTTTTAAGATAGAAAGTTAAAAAAGACACTTAATATTCTTTCTTTTATTGTTCATATAACTCAGCTGCAGAAGACAGAAAGGATTTGGGAGATAGTTTGAAACAAAATATAGTTAAAAATTTTTTTACACAAAATGAACATGTCACATCAAGCTATGTTTTCTAAATAACATATACTTTATAAAAGAGAAAATGAACTGAAGACATGTAATTTAGAAACCTGTTAAAGAGTCCACACAGTAGAGAAGACACAAAGTCAAACCACATCAGTGAAGCCACTTTTATTTTTATTTTTTCCACATAGATAACTTCATGTCAGCTACAAAAATCATGAAATGAAGAACTGATCGTGAAACTGCAAACTCAAAACCACTGGAGTGATAAACAGGTTCCCCCCAGAGGACTGTTAAAAAAAAATAACCAGAATAGCATGAATTCATATTTAAGTATTAAACATGTCATATATTTTAAAATAATAAATATATAACAGCAGTAGAGAAACTAATAGCATAAACAGCATGGAGTATATTTTATTTTTTAAGACAGATGAAATTTCTAGGCACAGTTTTAGGCATTAAAGAGGACACAGAGGCATAGGTTAGTGTGCGCTGCTCTGTACAAAAATACAGTCTGAATAAATTACATTGCTAGCCATACAATTAGACGTCACTTACCAGTCAGTTCATTGCATGTTTAATAATATACAGGTACATGCTAATCCATATATATCATTTATATTTCAAACACATAGGTCTCTCTATATTTATGTCTTTAAAATTTACATGTTGAACTTACAAAAAGCTAAATTGTTGTGCAAGAAATCCAAATAACTAGCCCTGCTGAGTACTTTATGCTATATGTATGTATGTATATCTCTGTCTAAGATAAACAATGGGATTGTAGTTAATAGTTTGGCTTGTAAGAAAACATTAAACAAACCTGAAGCTGCAAAGACATAATGTTATTGTGGGTGAAAAATTCACTTGTGTTGATTCTGATAGACAAAACAGTATTTTGGATGAGCAATGACAACTTTCATGTTATATTGAACTTGTTAGTAATGAAACACTTTCAAATATTAGTGATGGTAGAAATATAGCATAGGGCTCTTCACTGGGAAGGGGAAAAAAGTTATATAAGAAATCTACTTCTCAGTAAACTGCAAATATGTGTGCCTTAGCCTATACTATATTCTGTCACTTTCCAGCTTTTCATATTGACAGAGAATGAAAACTTTGTTAAGACTCAAGATATGATATTGGTCTAACAGCACACTGCATCCTCTACTAGGACTAAGAAAAGTGCCTCATTGATGTCAGCACCAAAGTACTGTTCTTCCATTATTCAGGAATAAAGAGATTCTCTCCCAATAAAGAGTGTTTAGTAGCTGAAATCCCTTTCCAACAAATACCGTTATTTCTCAGGCTGCTCTGATAATATGCAATTAACTGCAAGATAGTCTGGCCCAGATTTTACTATTTCTCAAGAAAATTGCTTCAAAAGATTCTATAATAGTAATATCTTTCTGGAAAATTTCCACTCATAGTTTCTTATGATTCTATACAGAATTATATACTTTTATAAAGGTTTCTCTCCAGGATGCATTTAATCATTTTTGTCTGTCATTGCTAAAATAAGAATAAGCCTGGTTCTTCAAATTTACTTTGTGATTCCATAGAAAAGTCACAAGATAAGAGGGGTTTCTTTAAGCCTTTGAATAATAAAATAGTTTTGTTTTTTTCCTGTTGTTTTGGCAACAGTTCTTAAGACAAGCTGAAAGCAGAACTCTGCTTTGGGAGGTAAAGCAAATTATTAAATACTATTGATGTGGTCCTGCTCTTAACAGATTTTGCAATATAACAGAACACAGGTACATTTTAAATGATTTCTCCAATGCTTCTTTCTGCAAGAGGGCCAAATAGTGTCTTTGTTAACAAAAATAATTATTTATAATTTTTATATTAGAGCTGTATATTTGATATAAAAATATGTTTACAATTAAACTAACCAAATTTGTATATTAAACAGGATTAACACAAGTTTGCAGTGTAAGACTCGTTGCAAGCTTATTCCCTATTATTGATACTTCCTTCCATTTGACCAGTCAATAAATGATTCCCTTACCGTAAATCCATCATAATTGTGTGCACAAATCAGTTAGCCCATTAGTTAACTTCAGAGGACCAGGTGATAACCAGATGAATTCTACTCCTCTATTGACATTTAGACGTTTATATAAATCTATCACTATTCCTTTATTTTTTAATGAAGACATTTAAAATACTTGGAAAAAAAGCAGCCTTCTATTTTAATGAATTTTAAACAAAATGATCATCCTAATTGCTACTCTCTTTTGAACTACAGGGCTTACAGAAGAATCATTAATTTTCAGATTAACACCATTTCAATTTTTCATCTTATACAATTCTATTAACACTTTCCAGTGAAACAGTAGAGAACATAGAGCAAAAGCTTTAGGGTATATGCACTTTTGTACGGTAAATAAGTGTGAATACCGATCTAAGCCTCTTAAAAATGTGTACAAGGTTAGTGTTCAAATCACTTCACTAGAGCAAACATTTATTTTATGTGCAAAAGGCAAATGCATGTGTAGGCCTAGGAAACAACTTATTACCATTTATACTAATGGTTCACCTTCTATAAAAATATTTAAGCTTGTTACATATGCACAACTGTTTGCCGTAATGTTTGGTAAGTGATTTAAAGGGTACTTAGGACAAAAGCAACTCATGCATACTTCTTTCTAGTTGCCCCAAGGAAAGTAGAGACTCAATTTTTCCTCATTCTAGATATGGCTGAGGCAAAATTTCTAACCACATAATGAAAAGCACATGTCTCCAAGTCTTGACTTCCTTCCCAGGGAGATGCTGATTGCCAAAGCATAACCTCCCTTTAAAACAAGTATTCTTGAAGGTGGAACATGTATCATTAACCAGTTACATTCAGAACCCCCATTAGATGCTGAAGGGAAGTTCACTTTTCAAGAGTTCACTCAAGCAAATAACCAACGGTCAATGTAGTCACTGGGTGGGATAAGCAGGCGATAAGGACTCTAACAGTGGAATCCTTGTCAGCACAAAGGAGCTTCTAAACGTTGCTTATGCCAGCTGCTCCCCTGCAGGCAATAGGAGATTCAGGCATTTCTCATTCCAACTAGTTTCTCACAATGGTTGCTGTCATATAGACCCTTCGCTTGTCAAGAAAAGTGACATGAACATATTGGAAGTTTGCAGCATTTGCCTATGTCTAATCAGCTCTCTTAATTTGTGCAGGTCCCTAAAATGGATGTAAAAGCTGGTTATGATGTTGACAGCCAAAAGGCAAAAGATATTAAATCAACTGAGCAAACTGCTTGATGCTCCACAAGTGTTTTAGAAAATAGTGAGTTAGAAAAGATGCAGATGTAATCCTTTTGTTGGATGGTTGATTTTTTTTTAATTTGAGACTATTGGTTCTAGTAGTAGTCTTCGTAGTTCTTAGGGTTCAGGCAATAAAGGATGGCACCCCCAAACGAAAATATAGTTGCACCCCAGGCCAGGCCATAACCCCAATTGAACTCATGGTAAATTTTCAAGCTCACAGTTTCAATGAACTTGATTGGGTAAAGGACCAGGCTGCAAACCTGTAAAACAACTAAAAAAAAAAGCAAATCAAAATTAGGAAAATGTTATTTACAGGAAATAAAATGATATACAAATATACATATGTATGAGAATTACACTTTAATCAAATAAACAAAAAAGCCAAAAAATTTGAAGCATTGCTTATTCTAGATGGTACACTTTAAAATATGGACAACTTTTTCTGTTTAACACTATTTCACAGTACAGTAAGAATTACTCTATTAATAATCAGCAAATCACTATAATAGTATTTGATGAAATAATTAGTGTAATATAATTTATATGAGCATACAAAGTAATGGTTCTCACTTTACAAACACATATATAATTATCACTATTAAGGCAAGTAGTACTAGTTTAGCTAAACTGTTTCACTATACAACACCTGTAAATAGCTTTCCAAGAATAGTGACCCCAAATAGCAGCTAAAAACCCTTGTTATTTATTTATACTCTTGAGAAATTGGGGACTTTGAATTCATTTGTACTGATGAAACTGGTGTACCTGTGATTCAAGATGTGCTTTTGTTGCTGTTACTTCTCAATATCATCTAACTCAGCCCAATATTCCAAGTCCTACCTTGATGTCCTTACTCTGATCAAAAACTATTTTTATTCTTTTCTTTTCATCCAGTCCATACCTCTCATCTTTTAAAATGGGTTCAAAAGTCATCTTTGTCAAGAAGCCACACCAACTTACACCCTATTAGATATAACAGATGACATTTATATATTTATTCCTCACCTACTTTCAAAAAAGAATTAAGTCTATGAAGGCATGGGAGATAATCGTACTAGAAAACCTAAGTTAATGATGTCTACCACAATAGGGCACAAAACTTAGCTCTTACTTCTTAGTTAAATCTTAGTTCTTAGGCAGGGCTAAAGGGGAAATGTGATGAGTCATACTTAATAAAATAAAAGAAACCAGTTAATCAGGAAGGGGGAGGTGCTTTTTAAAAAAATATCTAAAATGCAGTTGGTATTTATCCAGTGGATATTTTTATATGGGAGACACTGGATTATACATGAGGTGATGTCTTCCATTCAAAATCATAACTTTCTATTGGATCAACTATTATATAATTTCTATTTTTTTTTTTGGCCACGCCGCACGGTTTGTGGGATCCCCGACCAGGGATTGAACCCATGCTCCCTGCAGTGGAGCACAGAGTCCTAACCACTGGACCACCAGGGAATTCCCTTCTATTTTATTTAAATCAATTTAATGAGAATTTATGGGATGCCTTGTTCTGCCTTGTTCTGCCTTATCTGCCTTGTTCTCTACTATATGATGGCTTCCACCCTCAAGAGACAATCTTCACCCTGAAAAATCTGAGATATAGTAATATGTGACAGGGATTGGCAAACTACCAAATCTGGCCTGCTTTTTGTTTTTGAAAAAAAGTTATACTGGAACACAGCCAGGCTCATTCATTTATGTACTGTTCACACTACCATGACACAGTTGAGTAGCTGCAACAGAAACCATGTGGCCCACAAAGCCAGAAGTATTTACTATCTGGCCTTTTATAAAAAAAAGTTTACCAACGCCTGATTATAACGTAAATTTTGGGTTAAAATAATTATTATTTAACTCATCTTAAAAATACTGTAAATTCCAAAAATGCAACAACAAAAATGTGAATAATTAAGGTGTAGGAGACAAGAATAAACTTTGACACAGTAAAAATAATACAGCTTATTACATTTTTTTAAAACAGCAAGAGAATAGATAGTGTGTTTAATTAAACTGGAATTTCGTGCTTTAAAATCTACTCTCATCTATTCTCAGTACCTGTAAAATATCATTAGTACCAATATGGCTAATGTTCCTAGAAAGTCTACATAACAGTCATCTATCTCTGGCATAAGACTGATGAACTACAGAAAACTCATGAGGGGGCATGATTCCTCAAAATTATTACTTTCGATAACGCTCAGACTAGGGGTGAAATGACCTTTCTGGAAGAAGATATAAGAATTCCAAACATTTTTGCCATGTAGCTCAACACTGCTCTGGGCCAGCACTAGCCTACCATACTTCCACATTACTACTGACAGTGGATGGATAAGTAGGTCCATATAACAGGAGAATCTCTCAACATTCAAAACAGAAATCACACCTTGTTTATAGTTTAAAAATCTCAGAAAAAGTTTTAAGTCGTTGTTAGAACAACTAACAGCATATTATATAATCCACACTTCTATTTCCAGCCAGTAAGTGCTAAATGTGTATTAATTTAAAAACTGGCTGGCTCTGTGCCTTTGTGATGGAAAAGGTGCTTTCATGTTTTAAATGTCTTAAAACTAACAAGAAGTCAATTACTATCAACCATGAACTACAGAAAAAAAAAAATCCAAAGTTACTAAGTAAGTTAAAAAGAAAGAAAGGCATTTTTCTCCTTTGGTTTCTATACTCTGGTCACTAGTCAAATCATGACTGATCCTGCCAGGATATGATTGAAATATGAATGTGAATTAGAAACAGTAAAATTCATTTACTCATTCAATAAATACTTGAATGTTTCTAAAGTGACACAGTTTAAGGCACTGGTAACACAAGTTGCTACCCTCATGGCTAGGCACACCATTATCAGTAAATAAATACAGAATACGGCAGGTATTGCTAAGAGACGTGAAAACACAAGAAAGCAAGAAAACAAGACAGAGGGATGCAGGCTGCTCTTTTAAATGAGAGCTGAAGAAGGCCTCTCTGGGGAGGAGTCATTAAAGCACAGACCTGAATGAAGTGAGGGGTGCAGGTCAATATAGTGGGAAGTGAGCGATCTTGGGTAGAGGGCACAGGCAGTGCAAAACTCCTGATGCAGGAGCACACTGGGTACAGTGGAACATCAGTAAGGATGCTATGGATGCAGTACAGCGGTACAGAGAGCAAGGAAGGGAACAGCATGAGATGAGATAGAAAAGACAGCCAGAGGCTCATTCAGGAATAGCCTTGTGAACCATGGTCAGGGGTCTGGATTTCATTCTAAGTGTGATGAGCAACTGCAAGAGGAATGCGAGCAGAGAAGTAAAAACTGATCTGAATTATATTCTAAAAGGATTATACTGCTTCTTTTGTGAATCAGCCAGTTCCTGGAGTGAGGTGTTCACCTAGCCTGCTTTTTTTTTTTTTTAATTAATTTTATTTATTTATTTATTTATTTATGGCTGTGTTGGGTCTTCGTTTCTGTGCGAGGGCTTTCTCCAGTTGCGGCGAGCGGGGGCCACTCTTCATCGTGGTGCGCGGGCCTCTCACTATTGCAGCCTCTCTTGTTGCGGAGCACAGGCTCCAGATGTGCAGGTTCAGTAGTTGTGGCTCACAGGCCTAGTTGTGGCTCTGCAGCATGTGGGATCTTCCCAGACCAGGGCTCGAACCCGTGTCCCCTGCATTGGCAGGCAGATTCTCAACCACTGTGCCACCAGGGAAGCCCCCTTAGCCTGCTTTTAATATTCATTTCAATGTGTTTTATTTAGCAAATATTTGGTCTTCATGGTATAATATAATGATATAGTTTCCCTCTAGTGGGAAAAGTAGAAATACAACTCCATTAGGCTCCACTGGCTTCCTTCTCTCTCTTGAGCGGCTTTCTTAGAGATGGAACTTTATTGTGTTGTTTGCCAGATGAAATGACCCTAAAACGCTTTATGCTTCTGAATTATTTTACTCTCTTTGGAATCACGGAGAAAAATGCATGTAATAGCAAAATTGAGAAAAAAATATAATCCTGCATTTGTAAATAATTTTCTTCATTTAATATAATATAGAGATGCAGGTTAAAATGCCTCCTTGCCTTTCACAGATGCTGCAAAGGAAACTAACAAACACACCTAGAGTCCAGAACTCAAGAAAATAACACCATACTATGTTTCTACTTTACCACCAATCAATGAAACATAATAGGCATTGGCTGTGGTATTGTCTATGCTCTATCTCAGAGGCATAAGTCAAGTTGTATAGCATTTTAGAATTTGAAGGGAATTTGAGGTTCATTTTATTCCCCCTCCCTACTTTTTGGAAAAGAGGCAACAAAACTACCAGCCGGGGCTTCCCTGGTGGCGCAGTGGTTGAGAGTCTGCCTGCCAGTGCAGGGGACATGGGTTCGAGCCCTGGTCTGGGAGGATCCCACATGCTGCGGAGCGACTGGGCCCGTGAGCCACAACTGCTGAGCCTGCGCGTCTGGAGCCTGTGCTCCGCAACAGGAGAGGCCGCGATAGCGAGAGGCCTGCGCACCGCGATGAAGAGTGGCCCACGCTCGCCGCAACTGGAGAGGGCCCTCGCACAGAAACGAAGACCCAACACAGCTAAAAATAGATAAATAAATAAACTAATTTAAAAAAAAAAACTACCAGCCATGAAATTGTGCAGACAGAAACATGACAAGAACTTAGAGGTTCTTGTGTTATTTCTAGTTTTCTTTAAGGGGATATTTTTCAATGTTTTCAATATTGAAATATTCAATATTCAAATAGTCAATATTTTCTAACATGGGGATATTTCAATATTTCAACAAACATTTATTGGATGCCCACTGCATTCTAGGTGAAAGAGGTAAGACAGATAGGACACAGCCCTTGCCCTTTGATATTTCATACTCTATCGTGGAGACAGACACACCGATACAAACAAATGTGTTCAACAGTAATAGTAGAGGCATGTTCACTTATAATCCATTCATCATGTTTATTGAGCTCTAATGGTACTCCAAGTACCACTTCTGCCTGCAGAAAGAAGGGAGGGCTTCAGAGACGAAGCACTATTTGAACTGGTTCTTGAAGGATGGACAGTACTCGGTCAGAAGAGAAACATGAAAAGACCTCTAGGAAGAAGAAGCAGTTTCCATAAAGCTTAGAGATATAAGAGGCTGTGCCCATAGAAAATTCACATGGGTAGAATGAAGGGCACAGTCACATGGAAATGTTTGGTTTAGACTATAAAAGACTTATTAGCATGTCATAAAAATAACAGACTGGTTTCTATAGGGAGACATTTCAGAGGTTATTTGAATTGTAGATGCTGTTGGTACCCTATGCTCTCATCCTCATAATTCCAGTATATGTCAGCCTGACTTTCAATTGTCAGCACCTGCACTTCTTTGCCTGACTTTTCCTCTGGCCACAAAAGCTACTTTGCCTGACTCTGAGGCAGGTACAGTGTTCTGGGAAATTACCATTGCTGTTTCCCCATCATCACCAACAGCCCTTACCAATGACTATCAGCATTTGGTTTATAAATACTCCAATTCCCTAGTCCTTCCAGTGAGGTAACTCTGAGGGGTGTGTTCTGCACTGGTTTCCAAAATTTTTCCAGGAAGATTAAGCTCCAGGTGCTTACAGTGACTACTGGTTTGATAATGTACTCTTTATTGGCTGCCTTCTCTTCCCTGCCTCACGTTCTTTCCATATCCCTTCTTTTACCTCCCAGATTAAGTACTTGCACTTGATTCCTTGCTTCAGATTCTGCCTCTGGGGAAACCAAAGGAACAAGTGACAAGACCAGATTTGTATTTCAGAACTACATCTCATGTGTTTGTATGCAAGACAGCCTAAAAGGGAGGAGACTGGAGGAGGACAGGCCCCTAGGAGGTTAGTCAGTGCATGGATACCTGTGCACAGTGATGACTAAGGTAACATCAGTG
Source organism: Balaenoptera musculus (assembly GCF_009873245.2). NCBI lineage: Eukaryota > Metazoa > Chordata > Mammalia > Artiodactyla > Balaenopteridae > Balaenoptera > Balaenoptera musculus. The sequence continues at coordinate 30,053,064 of NC_045806.1, forward strand.
GGAAAGGTCAGGGAAAGTAAAGACTATAAAAGAAAAACTGAGTAACTGGATTCCAGGAAAGGGAAAGGAAGGAGTCACATAGTTTAACTCAGAAGTTACCACAGAAAAATAAATTAGGGGGAAGTTCAAATTTGGGAACTGAGATGTTCCACTTGAGGAAGAATTATATCCTCAACTAACTCAGTAATGGTGGTGTATAAAAAGAAGCTACAGACTTAGAAGATAATTTAAAGACAAAATTGATAGGACTATCCAGCCAAGTCCCCTAAATATCAAATTCACATAAAGGAAACAATATTTGTAGAATAAAAAACATTTGCCCATGAAAGGTTAACATGAAGCTATCAATTTCTCTCCTTTTTAATTTAATCTATAACTACTTAAAATTAAGCAGTACATACGAAATGAATTCTTGATGGTGATACTGTAAACTGTTCTAACCAAAGGGTAGTTTGATATGGATAAAGATCTGTGAATAGAACTTTTTAGTTTGAAATATAAGCTGGACACTGACTTTTCTGTCAAAATCTAGACTTGAAATACCTCCAGCCATCTCCTTGTGCCTGACAGGATGGAGAGGAGGGCTGCAATACACAAGCCTCTAATCAGAGATGGAAAGCAGGTGCAGGACCCCCTCCCAAAATATCCCCATTCTGCATTAACAATCATTTAGAGGAGGCTTTCTGCAGATATAACAGAAAGGAACATCCTCAATAATACAATTAGTGGGGATTCCGTCATTTAAAATCTGAATTATGAAAGACTCAGAATTTTCTGCAACTTGTCTTAAAGGCCATGGGGGAAAAAAAGGAAGCAATCATCCTAAGTCCCAGTGGGGCATAAAAAGATCTGCAAAACCAGACAATAAAAGAAAAGGACCCAGAAAAAGGCAACCCCTCTAATTTCACCAAGTCTTTAGTGAGAACTAGATGTCAGGTAACAGAATCTCCTCATGCATTATCTGTCATTGTCATTTACACAATAAAAAACATGCTATAGTCAACTGTACTGGACATGTGCACAGTTTTCATGATGTGCTATGTTTCGGTCATGCTGTACTGATCAGCTTGTGGTCTTTATGACACCTTGAGTTGTTGCCATCCTTCAGGTGTTGCTCCCAAGAGATGGGGTAACTGGAGTTACAGGATGGACTCCAACTGTAGTACACGGTTGGCAGCTGAATTAAAAATTCAAGGCTGATTCGGCTCTTATTTTTCTGTGTTATATGTACCCAAGTACAGATAACTCGTGAAACCTCACTTGGGCTCTCAAATTAGATAGCTGCCCTGAATTGAAACCCTGGCTCTGCAACTTACTAGCTGGACAACACCGGACAATTACTTAACCTTTCTGAGGCTGCTTCTTCCCTGATAATATGAGGAAAATAAATACCTAATCTTAAGACTGTTATAGCAGAGATAGCAGTGTGCTACAGGTCTAGCAGTATGACACATGGTAGGTGCTCAGTTAATTATTATTATCATCAACAGTATCATTATAGAGAACATCTTATTCTGAAGTCTAAATTTGTAGGACTGAAGGTAGAAGAGTTGTGGAACATAGGACAATGTTTTAGATGGGTTGCAGCGATGGCTAGCTCTTAGATCTTCTAGCAATTATTCAAGCAGGTAGCAAACCCACCCTAAATCAAGGACCTCAGAGAAAAAGAGAAGACAAGAAAACCTTTAAAATTTGTTTGGCTGTGTTTATAAGACTTAATCATCAGCTTTTAGTAAAAACCCTTTAAGAGTATATTATCTAACACCAAGATAGTGTAGTTGCATACTATAGGCACCCAACATATATTTGTTAAATAAATGAATGAAAATATGGATATATGAAAAATAATCTTACAACTGTTACTTTTTTGAGCTGTTTTGGTCTTAGACTTGTGGTCACAGGGAACTTGCTGCTTCATAAATTGCCAACAGAGAAATGGTTTAAGAAAAACCAAATTACAGTTAGCTAGTTGTTTTCATGCCTGTTTTTCCCTATCAGATTATAAGCCACATTCCTCAGTCTTCTTTCCATCATTCATTCAGCTATTTACTGAGTGCCCCAGAGTACCAGGAACTGCATATGGTACTGAATTAATGATGTAGTTCTGTGTAGAGATGTTTCCAAGTGGTAGTGCTATGTCTGTTTTGATTTTATGTACTGCAAGTTTCAGCAGAAGCAAAAAAAAAAAAAGAATATTTCTTAGTTGAGATAAGTATCATTCCCTATGTGTGTGAATACCAAGATAAAGCTTAATATTATTTGGAGAAGAAAATATTGTGAGAAAAGCGGAGAAATACAGACCATTTTCAAGCAGACCAGGATGAGTAAAAAGGGAAAATAGTCCCAAATACACATTTACAAAGAATCACTAAACTGGTGAGACAAGCCAACCACTAGAATAAGTATGTTTCCTAAGAAGCAAGCAAGATAAAACAACCATGATTTTTAGCTAGCATTGTTTCAAGTAGGCAGATTTTCCAACTTTGTTAATCTTACACCCAAATCATAAATGGATTATTATGTTTAATAAATATCTTTTCCAGAAGTCAGCTACAGGCAACTCTTTAATGGCTTTTTGCAGATGGGAGAGAGAAACTTTTTCATGACATGTTTCAAATAACCAGTAAGTTTTACCTTGCTTATATGCAAAGTGAACGCTAAACTAATGGTTATTTCAAAAAAAGCTTCCATAAGCACAGTCTCAAAAGAGAATGAGTAAAATTAAATCTCAGCACGTGTACAGTTTTAAAATGTAGCAGTATAATGCTCATTTTCGGTCTTGGCAGGTAGAATAATACTGTATGAATGTTGCTTTAGGGATTCGTCTCGTTATTTTATAATTTACTAATATTTGTGGCAGCGAGAGTTAAATCAAAATCTTTTTTTGACCAAATCCATTACCTTTAACTTATACTCATTTACAATATGTTTTCTGTTACAACCAGTGCTTATTTTCACATTTTCACAAATTTTGCTATACTTGGGAAAAACTATAGAACTTTTTAAGAAAAAACTGGAACTTCCAGTTATTTCTTAAGAATGTTTATAATAGGTGCTTTAAACAACAGATTTCTTTATAGATTCTGCATATGCCATTATAGAGTAAGTTAAAGGCTAAATGGGATAGTAACTAGGTAGCACAATAATACTGGATATTTATAAGAGAATGTCTAGACTGTCTCTATATCTTCATAAATCAGAAATATGAGTATTCTAAAAATTATTCAAAACATAATTCCAGTTTTAAAGAACTGTATATCATTTCAGAACAATTTATCAAGAAATTCTATTATAATTGACTCTCTAATCACTATGTTAATAAATCCTAGCTGCAAAGATAAACTTATACTACAATTAAAATATCTAAGTTATTTCATTGTAAAAATAGGAAAAGAGCCGTGGCAAATCCATGAACTGAGAAATAAACTGGAGAATGATGGAATCTTTAGGAGAATCTTCATGTTATACTAAATGATTCACAATAGAGACCTTTATTACACGAGATCAACAATATAATGATATTGTGGTCACCGCCTAAGACTTCAAAATATTTTTTGTAGTAGTGTTTTCTACTCTATTAGAAAGTATCTGTCATGCTACTTAGCCAGTTTTATAGGTGTCTCAATACAATGACCAGTCCATAATAGGTACCCAATAAAGAGTGAATGAATGAATGAGGGATTCAGTAGTGAATGAACCACCCGTTTAGGATTCAGTAGCCTCCTAGCCCCAGGTCCACCAGTAACTACTATGTGATCTTGAGCACATCACTTAAGGGATTTTAATTAGATCTATTTCTACATTCTTTCAGCCCTGTGGACCGTTGTTTTTATGACCCTTGCATTCTGACCAGTCTTCATGGGTATAAGAAGATAAACACAAACAGCAGGGGGCAGCAGAACACTTCTGATTTTATATTTTTAGACCAAATGACCCTTCAAATCCTGAGAAATTTCATCTATTCCCATCTTTAAACAGCTTTAAAAAATCCATCTAACAGGCTAGATGGTTCTGTCAGTGTCTTCATTGTTGACAGTCACAGGGGCTTATTTTGCAGTCTTCAAATCAGATATGACTGACAGGGTAAATTGAAGGCACCAACAAGAATATTTCAGTTTCGGTCATTTATAAGAATATTTAAGGAGATCCTTATAAATGAAAATTAAACTCATATCAAATAATGTACTGGGCTTTTAGTCTTATAAGCCCCTTTTCTAAATAGCTCCCTGACTTTTAGTAAAACTTCCATTTTACCTGGGTTGATATTTTAATCCAAGCTGTGCTTCATAGAAAGATGGGTTGCTAAATTAATGAATATGCCATTGAACTCACACAATTGAATTGTCTGACGGGTCATGTTAAACGTTATGATTTTTCAGTATAACCATGTTTATTTCAAAACAGATTTATACCTTTAAGGGTACACATATTGTAATTTTTTTTCAGTTTTATGTCAGAGAAAAACAATTTTGCCTTAAGATCACCAAGGGGGCAGTAAAAGGAGGAAAAACGTACTGGATGTGAAGAAAGACTTGGTAAACACATCTGCTGCAATTCCTAAGGCAACAGCCCTTGTCAAGAGCCATTATTTATTCGTGTTCTAGTTCGAAGTTTAGAAATTGCCACTGTGCTCTGTGAAATGCTTAACACACTGAAAACTGATACTATGATAAACCTGTAGCCAATTTACCTTAAAATATAACAAATGCCTCTTGATCTGTAGGTAATACAGCAACCACATTACTGTTTCTGCATGAGAAGGGAGGATGGTAGAAAGGTTCATGAAACTTTAATACTGGTTTGAAAGTAATGAATATATTTACCTGCTGCAAAAAGCATGACAGCAACAGGTCTGTAGAAGCGCCTTCGAGATCCCACGCAGATGGAAATCAAACCCACCAGGAATGCAATGAGAATGATGGCAGCACCGCCCAAGAGTAAAGCCAGAGTAGCAATCTGCCAGTCTGGAAGGAAAAAAGAAAGGCATTGCTTTTTTCAAGCAGTAAACTATGCTCAGCAGCAGTCACCTTGCTGCAGCTAAATAGATGTGATTTTACTGCATACCAACCATCCTTTGGGATTTGAGATGTTTTGCAACAAAAATTACTATAAATGTCCTTATTCAGAAAAGTCTCCTACATTAAGCTAAACACAGTTGGGTTTTTTTTTAATCTTTTTTTTCCATGTACCCAACTCTCACTTATCCTTCCAGATCCACCTTGAAATCTTCGCTAAGCACAGTTTTTAGACCACAGGTTTGCCATGCTTTTCTTCCAAGGACTCTATTAAGCATTCATGCTAAATTGGTGCCCCCTGCACAACCTACTGTCATTATTATTATTATTTAATTTTCTATTGAGCTATAAAGTTCACAAATCATAAGTATAGAAAGTAGAGAACTTGATGAATTTCATGTATATTTACACACCCACGTAACTACCGCCCAGATTAAGATAGAGAACATTTCTATCACCCAGAAAGTTCCCTCGTGCCCCTCCCCAGTCAATAATTACCCTCCTACCCAGGCTACGAACCAACATTATTTATGTATTCGATTTGCCTTTTCTTAAACTTTATATAAATGGTATCAATTCTTTGATGTCTGGCTTTTAAGTCTGTATTTATTTTCTGTCTGGCTTTTATGTCTCTGATATTCAACCATGTTGTTGCATGTGGCTGTAGTACATACTTCGTTTTTTAATTGCTGTGCTTTCTTAGAAAGCCTTCCTTTGCACACACACACACAAAAAAACCTCAACTTTTTTAATTGCCTTTCTCTCCCTCCCCCCCCCAACTAAAACAACTCCCCCAGCAAATTAGCATCAGGAAGATTTGTTGTTTGTTTTTTCCTCTTCTCTTTCCTTTCATTCTAATCTTACTGTTGTATTTACCACCATAGGGATGGTTTCTGAAAGTAAGTATTCCCAGGGTGCCAGAATGGACTCTAAGTGGCTCCTTGGCTCCTTTCTTCATTCACACACGTTAACAGTAAGCATATACTGACCACTTACTATGTGCAGGCCTCTGTACAGATACTTTGAGTCTCCCATGCCCTGAATGAAACCGAAACCTCGCTGAAATGTATTTGTTATTTCTTATAAAATAAAGATTTAGAAAGAGTATGACACAAAACTGGCCCATTTTCCATTTTACAAGAGTAGAATGTTCTCTAAGAAGTAAAGTGAATATATAAAAGCACTGTCCAGCTTAGGAAGCATCACAGAAAATGATACTGTGGAGAACATTCTTTCGTGGGTTTTGTTTGGAAGTCCCAGGCTGCCTCTTCTGGTCCTCACTTTAATGTATGTGCAAGAAATAAAAATAGACTTTAACCCATGGTTAAATTGCAATGCAGTCTATCCAAAGTCAAGAACTCATGAAAAAAAAAAAGAACTCATGATATTTTGATGCTGCACTCTGAAATTATCCCTCCAGAGAGCTCCCAAAGTGCACTCTTTACCACTGCAGGATAAGGGACAAGTAGAGGAACCTACAATGCCCTAAGATTTTCTTCTTTTATTTACACTTGTATAACCCTGCCTCAAGCATCCTCTTCCACATCCTATCCTCCTAATAAATTCTGGAAATACAGCTGGCACTGAACTAGAACTCACACAGCATTCAAGAAACAAACAAACAAGGGAGAAAACAGAACAAATCCATACTCCTTAAAATATAAAGATGAATCACAAAAAAGTGGAGAGCATTTTTTTATGCCATCTATTTGTAACAAAGCAATATAACTTCAAACAAAAGTATATCTGGCTTTCAACTAGAGTTTAAAAGGATAGCCATACTATGGGTTTTTTTGTTGTTGTTGTTCCATAAAAGCATGTAGCTTTGAATTAAAAAAACAAAAGAACAATCCTTACATTTGGAAGTCTCTAAATTTTTTTGAAAAAGTTTATGCATAGCACAATTTTATTACACTTTAACATAATAAAAATCCTTCTGAAAAGTTATAAGTTGAAATTTCTGAATAATAAATCAAATTTTCATTATATCTAAATGTTTGAGGTACAAAAAATAATAATAGTAAAATCAATCCATCCAGACATCAATCAAATTCCTGGAGGCTTTAAGAGCCAATGCTGAACATTTTCTTTTTGGAGTATTACTTTCATAAAATGATTATTGCTTTTAGCAACTTACTCCAATTTATTTTAAATAAATAAGAATTTTGAAAGTATCAATTTTGTTTAAATCAAGATACAACTTATTCACTCACTTTAAAAATATCTTAAAAATAAAAGCACAATAGATTGCTTTTTTCCAATAAGCTCTTTCACATAGCCCAAAAGGCATAAAATGCCATACATTTGACTATTTCTACTTTTCAATCCAAAATAAAACAGGAATTTTGATCACTTTTCTCTACTTTAAATATCCTCAAAGAATAGCTAAAATATATGTATTTATTTGCATTTTGTAAAGAACAAGACTAAGAAAAAAATTGGCAAACTTTCCCTCTAAAGGGCCAGATATTAAAATATTTTTGGCTTTGTGGGTCATGGTCTCTGTTGCAACTACTCAACTCTGCCGTGTTGTGTGAAAACAGCCCTAGGCAGTATGTAAATAAAAGGAGCATGGTTGTATCCCAATAAAACTTTATCTACAAAAACAAGTGGTGGGCTGTCAGGCAATAGTTTGCTGACCCCTGGTCTATACCTCATGTACCATTTTTATTTATTTATTTATTTATTGAATGTGTTTTTTAAAATTTATTGATTGATTTATTTTTGGCTGCATTGGGTCTTCGTTGCTGTGAGTGGGGGCTACTCTTCGTTGCAGTGTGCAGGCTTCTCATTGCAGTGGCTTCTCTTGTTGTGGAGCACGGGCTCTAGGCGCATGGGCCTCAGTAGTTGTGGCACGCAGGCTCAGTAGTTGTGGCACGCAGGCTCAGTAGTTGTGGCGCACGGGCTTAGTTGCTCCGCAGCATGTGGGATCTTCCCAGACCAGGGATCAAACCCGTGTCCCCTGCATTGGCAGGAGGATTCTTAAATACTGTGCCCCGCAAGGAAGTCCTTATGTACCATTTTAAAATGTTGAACTTTCGTTTAGGTAAAGGCCTCTCAGACAATAATAATTTCATAATGAAGTCAATTTGATTAATGAGTAATACAGGAGTGCAAAGTGATGCATATCCAGCATAACAACGGAAAACTGCAAAAAAATCCTAATTTCACATGTTGAATTTCCTTAAAATAGTAATACTTTATTTCATACCGAAAACCAATAAAATACAATAGAAGCTACAGGAGAATAACAAGTATTAAAAGGGACTAGAACCTAATTAGGAGGGGAACCTCTTGTAGCAAAGGAAATAGTTCTAAAAAGTAGATGAATACAACCAGTTCTGACTTTCTTCTATATGTCCTATATTTAATTTTAAGTATTGAGGCTGTGGCTAATGAGAAAGTCACTTTAGACATAAAGTCAAAAAGGAGCACCAATCACCAGCATCTCCACAGTTATGATATTGCTACCCTTCCCTTTGGTCCACAACCATAGCTATGCCTGCTCAAACAGAAAAGCCATTTTATTTTCCAAGAGACTAAGAATTGGGCCACATATGTCTGCCACTGTCCTGGCCAGAAGCTGGGGCTTAGACTGAAGTATTGAGGCTATATCTCTGGTGGACGGTGCCAAGTTTGGGGATTGCTGTCATTATACCCATTTGGAATGATTCACTTGGGCAGGTTGCCCAGGACCAAAGCTTTAACTCGCTGACCAGTTGAACATCAATCAGTAAGCTGAAAAAGCGGTTTGAAATGGCTACCATAGTCAAGGAGGCTCAGGGTAGTTTTCAAGGTTCAGCACTAGGCATATTGGAGCTGAGAACAGTGCACGTCGCATTGTGTCTCTTTCAGTAAACAGCAACAGAATCCACTGTCCAAATATTAGGACCTGCCTCACAGATGAGTTAAAGTCAGGGACTATGTAGATAGGTCTGATACCATTTTCCTCTTTCTTACTGAACAAGACTAGGAGATGGGGGAATAAACAAGTCAAAAATACTTTTATAGATACCCACTAATGGCCATTAAAATAATAGGCTGGGATACATGTTTACAAGGATATGTATTTACTTATCTACCAAATGTAGATTTAACAAGAATATATACATATAAAATATTTTGTTATATACTACAGGACTCGGGCAATTTTACATTAATACTATAATAAATGACTGGAAAACTATACACGAATCATTTTTTCCATTAGAAGGTTTGCATGCCACAAATACTTGCTATCCCATATTCAGTGTTTGCAAAACAAAATGTCATAAAATTCTCAATTTTCAGCTCCATTTCTTCAAAAAAAAATCATTTATTTTAAGTTCTCATAATTGGTTAATTTCTATATCAATCTTAGTTCCCCTATTTTATAGCCCTCACAGTATTTAATCAGATGAAGTGTTAAGAGTCCTTAGAGATTTATTACTCGGCATTAGTTTTATACATTTCTATAAATGATATACTGATACTGTAGTGGAGCAGTGAACGTAAACCAGCTCTGCAGAACATCAGTGGCCATGGTTCTGTTTTACACATTGCAGTGCTCTGCACAATTAAAATTGGTCATTGTTCAATGTTGGGCCACCTGATTTGAAATCTGAGTTTGGTTTCTAAGACCTGAGAGAACAAGTGATAATAGGTTTGGAGGAAATAATGTACAACCTTGGTCCATAAACTGGTTAGGTCTCAAATGGGCTGGGAGGGATGTTTTGGATCCGGAAATGAAACCTGAAATGAGGCTGGCATAGTATATGTCAGGTTCCACTTAAGAGTATTTTGGCAAAACTGACACAGTGACACACCAGATGCATTGGAACTGCACCTACAAAAGCCAAGGCTAAAGATAAGTATGTGCTTCCCTATGACAGCTTTCTCTAACAGAAAAAAGATAAAAGAAAAAAGGAAAAAAAAATTAAAAAAAAAATATATATATATATAAAAGACAAACACACAATGTTATGCTTTCCCCCGCAGCTACAGAACAAAAATTGGGCAGTCCATACGTCAAAACATCAAGTCCAACATTAATGTGCAACTCAGGAACTAAATTCAAATCCTCTTTCAAAGTATTTTTATTAGCGGGTGCCAGAGTTTCCAATGTCTATAAATGCTTTAGTATTCTGCAGAACTGTGCTGACTTACTTTACAATCTAATACATGAGACTGGCCTGAAATTGCTACTGCATTATGAAAATTCTATGGGCCACATTATAACTGCCAAATTGGAGAATTCACATTCCCTTGGGGAATTCACGGTCAAAATTTACTTCCGATTTTCAGGAAAAGCAAAATCTAAATGATGATACATTTTCCACACTTTTGAGCCAAGCTCAGTGTACCACACCAGTGCCTAAAGCTTTCCTCCACCCGTCTCATTTCAAAACCTTTAACTCATCAGACACTGGCTAATTTATTTACCTCTGTAGGTATTGTTTATACGCTGAGATTAGTTCTACTGTATGTAAATCCTTGAGCACACAATTGTCACTTCTTCTAGGAAATTAGATATAATTAAAAAGCAATGAAGAAACACATTTTTAACCTTATAAATTCAACTCCCACAGCAGGAGTGGGTGGTACTTCCCCGAGTGTATTCTAATATTTTAATGCACGATTCTCACTATTCCTATAATTCTCATCAGAAAGTAAAATATTGATTTTAATAACTTTTATAATCACACTGAAATCTGCCAAACAGGCACTTATATTTTTACCTTTGAATTCTCCAAAAGAATATTAACCAAAATGATATCCATAACTGCAATCAAAATCATTCACTACTCAACCTAGAAGAGTAATCTTTTCTGTCATCTTGACGCTATCTCACAAGCCATCCACAAGTTCTCCTTAAAGTTACTCTGCATGTGGCAGATGAAATGGAAAATCGGAACCATTTCTGAGTGAGTTTAAACTTTGTTTTCTTGGCTAAGTTGCATCCTGACCTAAATCCATCAGCATTGCGTTAATTTTCCACTGTTCCATGGGATACAGACACAAACAAAGGCAGCCAAAAGAAGAATCCGGATTCTAACTTCAATAATTAAAATGACCATCTCTTTTTTCAAACAACTAATATCAAAACTAACATTCACATGCAAACAAATATTTATGGCAAACAACTACGTCTTTCATAAAATGACAAACAGTATAGACACTGTGTGCACCAAGCTGCACAAAGTCAAGTGGAATGTCAGAGAAGCACCTACTTTAAAACCCATGTTAAGTTGGCAACAATATGATTTAAGTCTCACTCTTTAGGACCATTTATGGATAAAAAATGTGTCAGAAATACAGCGCCAACCCGATTTTAAGCACATAAATGACCTCAGGTAACCATCCAAATACATAATGCAACAATTTTAATGACCAAAGTGCAGGTCAATTTTACCAAAATTTTGGAAAATTCTGGTGGTCCAAGAGTGCCGAACAGGTTATTAATTTTCAAGCCATGACAATTTTGTTCAAGACTTTTGAGTTGTTTTGTGTTGATGTTTGAAGAATACACATACTTTTTTCTTTACAAATAAAGGGGCACTTTAGCTGCTTCACAGAATTCTATCACAGAAAATTTGGTGGAAATGTAATTTATCATCTAAACACCATAACATACAGTGTTTTTTTTCCCAAATAAAACCATTGTATACACTGCTTAGCCAAAGCCCTACTATTAAAGTATGTTTCAGTATTTAGACAAAAAAGAAAGACACCATCGCTGCTAATGGCTGCTCTTTCTTACCAAGTATTCTATTAGAAAGATTTCGTTAGCATTTGATGGTAACTAGTATTATCTAATGGGTACTGGTATTTCTCAATAGTAATTCCTAATCATAGTACATATATAAATTTGTGGTGTGTTTGTTACATCAAACATTGTTCCTTCTCCACTCTTTGGAAAAAACCTAAGAAGGTTACAATTTGGAAATCTTGGTTATTTGGAAAAACGAGAAGAAGAAAACCCATGCCAAGACTAGGAGTGGGTGACCTGCCTCTAAGCAACTAAAAAGCTTTTGTGATGGGTTTAGCGTAGCTAATAATAATCAAAGAGCAGATGGAAGACAGCCAGCCAGTTACCCACGATCAGAATTAAAACACCCCCCAGTAAATATGGAGGGATAAATTTGGCAAGCTAGTGCCCCCACCAGTTCCCTGTTAGCGAGCTTCTTTAGATGAGAGCCCTTCTTCTACCCCCCTGCAGAAGGTGAATTTATATTTATTTCCTCTTTTATAGTACTTTGTACATTTGTATTATTTCATTAATTTGTTTAAAAGAAACTTTCCTTCATCACCTTGCTCTCACCACCAGAATGACTAGCTGACTTTGTACCAGGACAATGCTTACTCCCTGCTAGGAAATCAATGAATATGTTTCAATGAAGTTAACTACTTGGATACATAGGAGAAGATAGAAAAGACCCTCCCGGGACATTTCTATCTCTCTTTAAGTCACCTACTAGTGCTAGGAAAAGACTCCAGGTTGCCTTCACAAAGCACTATGCATTATGATGAACATTTGGTTTCAGGACCATAAAACATGACAGAAATAAAACTCCTTCTGATGGAAATTTGAGTCCTTTTGAGGGGGTGCCTTTTCATGCATAGAGAATATGTGAATCGGAGTCCCAACTTCTATTTTTTTAATATCTTTTTGCCTAATACGCATATATTTTGTAAAGACAATCAATATTTGTGACCTTATCTTGAAACATGGCTCATTAAAACTATCATTTTAAATCTCACAACAGTTAATAAGCTGGTAGAGATAAAAATGATCTAGATATTCTTTTTCCTGGTTTTCTGGAAACCATGGATGCTTCATTTTTATAGGGGTTATTGTTTGTTTTGTTTTGTTTTGTTTTATTAATGGGAGTCTTTGGTGCCAAAGGCAAGACTACAATAGAACAGAAAATTGATGGTCTACTAATGTCTCAAAATCCCAAACAAATATAGGAGCAAAAAAGGGTAAGGAAGGTGTCCTTGTCTAATTTTCAAGGGAGATGATCCAATACTTTGAAAAGACTGGTAAGATTTAACTGTCCATGCCTTTGACATGTGAGGATGAAATTCTGCTTAAGGAAAAATCTGTCTCATGATAAATAAGTGTATCTTTAAAAAAAATAAATAAAGCCAGAATGCAATAATAAGTTTTTTTTGTTTTTGTTTTAATCTTTATTTATTTTTTGGCTGTGTTGGGAATCCATTGCTGCTTGTGGGCTTTCTCTAGTTGCGGCGAGCGGGGGCTACTCTTCATTGCAGTGTGCGGGCTTCTCATTGTGGTGGCTTCTCTTGTTGTGGAGCACGGGCTCTAGGCGCGCAGGCTTCAGTAGTTGCAGCACATGGGCTCAGTAGTTGTGGCATGTGGGCTCTAGGGCGCACGGGCTTCAGTAGTTGTGGCACGCAGGCTCAGTAGTTGTGGTGCACGGGCTTAGTTGCTCCGTGGCATGTGGGATCTTCCCGGACCAGGGTTTGAACCTGTGTCCCCTGCATTGGCAGGCGGATTCTTAACCACTGTGTCACCAGGGAAGTCCCCCAGAATGCAGGAATAAGTTGATAGGAAAAATCAGTCTCTTGATAAATAAATGTATCTTTTTAAAAAAAATAAAGCCAGAATGCAGTAATAAGTTGATCCAGTGAAATTTATATGCATATAATCAATTTAAGAAACTTACATGGCTGGCTTCCACAGACTTTTGGAAGTGTTTTTCAACTTAAAATCAAGCAGTTGTTTTAAAGAACCCTATCATAGAGAAACTTAAAGAAAAAGAAGTTTTTGTTGATTTTTAAGGACTAGCCACGGTAACAATGTAAAATTTGATGATAATAAACATCTAAAACTTAATGGACTTATCAACATAAATGAGTCTATTTGAAGACTCTTAAAATTCTATGGGAAATCAAATCTTGGATGATAAATAATCTTCTAAAAAGTAGACAGCTGTTTCACATGTAGTCCTTAACTTCTTCATCCAAAGTTCCATACATGATAGTATTCAACAATCCTTCAAATACCAAGAGATAGTTATCTGCAGTATTACTGGAAATTCTGAAAACCCGCCCTGCAAAAATACTATGGCTAAGTACAATCTCTCTATTGAGTCTTTAATATTCTGTCTTGCCTTATTTTTCTTGTCCATGCAATAAATTTAATCGGGCAGGATTATTTTTTAAAATCTTTTCTACTCCAAATGTGCTGTGATTCTGTGATTCAACATATGGGCAATTATCAAGAGAAGAATCATGTTATTAAAATAATGAAAATACAAGCAAACAAAAAACATCCCTGCAACTCTCATACCTTTCTAGCACTACAAAACTTGGCTCCTGTATGGAATTGTTACATTTTAGTGTTCATGTACAAACCATGTCATCAGACTAATACAAAACCTTCTAAGAAAGGCTAAAATTTTATCATGAAACATGAAGTAGCAAATTAAGAGTTCAGATTCTTAATCAGTTTGATCCTTGATCATTTGAGACTATAAACCAAAAATGACCTAAGGTTGACTATATAGAGAGAAAAACGTTCTCTATTTGTAGACAGATTAAGTTTTTGAGCTCATTTGATTCCAAATCTAGAGTAACCCCATACAAGCAACTAATCATTAAAGCCATGTGTTGGTTGAGGGCAGTTTTTGCCCCAGCCAAATGTTATTTATACAATTGATTCAAAGTTCTTAAAGAAAGAAGCTATGTAGTTGTCTTGGTTCTTCAGAGGCAATAAAGAAAGAATGCAGATTTCTGGCTAGACTCCAGTGTCAGACTATACTTGCAAATGTGGCCCAAGAGCATTTCCTATCCTACATGCTCTTCTACAATGTGACCTTGCCACTGCTCCATCAAGAAGCAAAGCCCAGTTCTCCTCCCCTGGAATCTGGACTATACATATGGCTCCTCTGTGATTTCCCAGGCTGGTTCAGACAGAGACTGATTCTCTTTGAACCCTTGCTCTCAGCAAAACTACTCATCCTGTAAGAAGTCCAACTACGCTGAGACCACCATGCGAGAAAGGCCAGTCCCAGCTGAGTCCAGCCTCCCAGCCATTCCCAACAATAAGTCAAACCCCGTGAAACCATTTGGAAGAGGATCCTGCAGTTCCAGATGTTCTAGTTTCCAGCCATTCAAATCACCCTCAGCTCCAGCTCCAGACATCCTGGAGCAGAGACAAGCCATCCTCATTATGCCCTATCTGAATTCCTGACCCACAAAAGTCATGAGCATAATAAAATAACTGTCATTTGACACCACTAACTTTGGGGGTGGTTTGTTTTCCAGCATTAATAACTGGAACACTCTTGGAGAAAACCTGTCCCTACCACTGATTGAGAACTTGGTAAACTTACAAAAATACCTGGTCTCCTCAATAATATATGGAGATAACATTAGCTAAACTGCAAGTTTATTCAACACTGGGAATAATAGAGATGTCTGGCCCGGAATAGTACTGAATAAAAGGTAGCTATTAGACAATAATTTTGTGATCATGATTTACCAAGAGCACTGTTAAATGCAGGGAAGTACATATCAAAATTTAAATTTGAGACTAACAACATACTTCATTCAATGCAAAAAAAAGTTTACCACTTAAGGAGGAAAAAGCCCTCAATTATTGAAAAAAATTATCATTTTGGGTTTGCTTCTCTGAATATATAAGGAAGAAACGCAACCCTAATGAGCAGGTATGTTTGCATATTTAATCTTCATGACAAATCATCTGACGACAGTAACTGTATGAGGTCATATGATTGGTAAGTGGTCAAGTTCAGGGCAGTTTGAATCCAAAGCCTCATATATTCTTCACAACACTACTCTGCCCTCCTAGAAGATTATGTTATAATTTATCAGAGTTCATAAAGAAGTTTACTGTGATATTTAGGTAATATAATCCAGGGACTTATTTTGGAGCACCTACAATCCTTTTCACTAATATATCCAGTAGTACTTTGCGGTCTCACTAAGTGGGCTTAGTATTAAACAGAAACCTGAAAGTGATTCTTCAAATTTATTCCTGACAGCGGGCAAAATCTATTGCTTGAGATATGCTTTTGTTTGTTTTGGTTTTGTTTTGAAAGGTTTTATGAAAGGCCAGGCTTCTCACATACTCATCAAATCCCTTAGCTGACAAAGATTGATCTAAATGGCTCCCTGGAGATTACAATCATTCTACAAAAGTGAACAAAAGAGGAATTATATCTGCCCACAAATTAAAATGTCCTTTGTAAAAGTCAATCTGGGGAACTTCAGAGTCTTAGGAGACCTTAAAAGGAAATCGTCATCAAGATCTTGAAATGTTATACTGGGTTTTCTCTGGATTATTAATCAAGAAAGTTTTGGTGCTAAGTGCTGCTCTTTGAATAATTTTCTACCAGTCTACGCTGTATAGGTTAAATAAAATTCCATTTGTTCTACTTCTGTTCTTTTTTAGGAAGCCAGAATAGAGTATAACTGTTGTGACCTCCAGGCTTGCTGAGCTATTTGTAAACATGCATCAATATCAACTAATTTCAAGCAACAAGCTGAACTTTCCCTGGAGTAAATCACATTGCAAAGTTTTCCAATGAAATTACGTTTCCCAATTAAGATATGGATTCAAAATATGCACAGATGATACACATCTGAACTCAGAATCACTGTATCTCAGATTTTCTAAGATTTGCAGGTGTTTAGGCAGTTCCGTTTATCTTAAACTACCACCCAAGACAGGTTTTCTTATGCCTTTTAAAGTGGATTTTTATATCACAGTTTTTAAAAAATGAGCTACATACAAAGCACTCTTAAAAGAACCCCTTGTCAACTGAAAATAATAATATTCACCTGTTATTAGCCTACAGCGCACTGCCATTTCAAAACTGCCAGTGACTCATTACAAATGCAGCTATTTTTAGGACAGTGCGCGAATGTTAATATTCCTTGAAAAAGGAACCAACTATTTAATCAAGTATTTTGTGGATGGAAAGATGGATAAATGCCACTTGTTATACTCCAAAATTACTCAGTAAATTGTGTTCATTTGGCCATCTGCACACCCTTACATTTTGCTTAGTCAGTAAATAACACAGACGTCAAAAAAGCAATCTGATTTATATGAAATAGCTACATATTTATAAATTTTAAAGAAGAAGCATAAAATTACCCTAGAGGTTATACAGTACGTTTGAGTCAAGTTTAGGGTGTCAGCTTTCTGTATACACTTGAGTAATCCTATTTGTACTAAGGATTCTCTTATAATTGCTATGGCTGTGAAACCCTATAATTATATTCTAGGAAAAAAGTTATCAAAACTAAATGCGACTAAGCAAAAGTCTAAAACATTACTATCATTTAAAAATAATATTTAAGATGTATTAAAAGTCTGCCAAAATCATCCTTAGAAATTCTGTGGCCAGCAGCCATGTGCGTACTACCTATTCTAAACTTCCTAACAAGCATACTTAATTTATTTTTTTCCTGTTTCCACCGCGAATGACAGTCTATTAGCCATTTTCTCATTTGTCTTTTTGGGAAATTTACAGCTTAAAGATGAATGCCTCGATAGTCCCCCATACACTGAATTGGGACACCGGAGAAAAGCATTACGGTTGACTGACACCCGGATTACTGGTTCGTACTAGAAGTGCTGACGCAACCTGCAATACACCAGGACACAAAAGGAATGGTTCTGCTTTTGCTTAAAACCGTAAAACAGGTTATAAGCGGCAAACGATGCACATTTGGTACCAAAATTAAAATGCGGCTTTAAAAATAATGGCTGAGGGGAAAGTTTCCGTAGGAACTGGGCCTAAGTAGGACATATCGTCATCGGTAGAAACATTCCTGAAATTTCCCTTCTGTATTTACAAGCTTGCCTCTTCACGGCAGTTTCAATTCTAATTAAGACAAAGGTTTTTAATTAAGCCCTGAAGATGCTGGTAAAGGGCCTTCAGTAAAACTGTCCTTGGTGGTTCCTCCTGAAGTAATTCATTTCGAGAGACAAAGAAGTGGATCTCTTAAAATCTTCAGAGAAGACATTTCCCTCCCTGCTTTCTGCTATTCAACACAGCAAACAGACTGAGAAAAGCTGCCTGCCCTTTGGAACGGGCAAGGAAAACATTGCTCGTTTCACTTCAAGCTTCCCCCTTGTTTCAGAATACTGGTGCACAGAAGCTTCAAGTGCACCGAACACTGTAAGAAAATAGACTTTGTAAAGTGGGGAGATGAGCGATTTTCCAGATTTTGTTTCCTTTCCTCCTGCATCCTCCCCATCCACCACCACCTTGGGGAGGAAAAACGAACTGCTACTACATAAAGAAAGTCAAGAACTTGTTCCAGATAGCCTCCAACAAAACCATTTCCACCAGCCCAATTTGCTTCTGAAGTATACTTTTTCTAGGATGAAAGCTATTTTATTTTCAGGAACGCAACAAGAAATAAATGCTGCAGTATGAGTTTCAGCAAGAGGGTTGAATAACGGGTTTAGAGGAAAAAATCAGAAGCTGTACCAGCCTCCGATTTTTACCTTGCAGAGTCCTATTACAACTATATTTGCATTAAGCTTTTGTCTCCCTATTTCCTTGCTTAGAGAGGAAAATAGCAGAGATAA
Source organism: Balaenoptera musculus (assembly GCF_009873245.2). NCBI lineage: Eukaryota > Metazoa > Chordata > Mammalia > Artiodactyla > Balaenopteridae > Balaenoptera > Balaenoptera musculus. The sequence goes on from NC_045806.1 coordinate 30,071,655, forward strand.
ATGGGTATGGAGGCAATGAAGGGAAGATTAGCAAACACTGCAGACGCGCCACAAACTCGAGCTGGCTTCTCCTCATTCCCCACATTCCTGGCCCAGAGAAAAGGATACGGGCCTGAAAAGAAAATGGGAGTTGAAGCTTGTTTCTCCTACCTATCTGAAAAGTCTTTATGCAATCAGGGGGCTATTATTTCAGGAGACAGTGAGAAAGGGGCAAAAGATTCACGTTGCTAAGGAGACGTGCTGGAGCTGGCATTCCTACATAAATTTCCATTTCTATTGGAGAGGGGAAAGAAAGCATATTTTCTCCAAAGTTTATTTGGATCCCCAGGTTACTGAAGAAAGGCATTTTACCAATTTATTTTATCTTTAGTTGTAAACAACCAACCCTGAAAGAATTAAAAGACCTAAATGTTGACCTCCCGCTGCCAACCAGTCCCCTCCACAGTAAATTAAGAAACAAAGACGAAATCCTTCAATGGAAATTTTGAGGTAATATCAAAGAAAAAGCCTTTTGTAAACAGACAAATTTATGGAAGAAACTAAACCAAGTGCACTAATTTCTCTTATAACAAGAAACCAAAGACAAAAGCAAATCTGATTTTTGTGGCTCTTTGTCCTATTTCAACTTGCCTGGAACTTGACACGTTTCCAGTAAAGCTTTATAAATAGTCCCAGAGAAGACAGGAAACTGTCACGAAGGAATTTAATGAGTTTCTCAGGGGTCCGCGTGTAAGTGTGTAAAATCACAGCCTGGTCCTCTGCCTTTTATTCCCCTTTCTCTGCACTGACACCAGCAGCTGAAGAATCAAGATTAGCGAGGAATAGGGGTTTGCAGCAAGAAATCGGAAGTTGTCAAATTTCTGTTAAGGGCGTAACATTGGGAGGGCAGGGGAAGGCAACCCGGGCTCAAGGAGAGAGTAAAACGGTAAAGGCCCTCCGTGACTACCTTATTCTCCGTCCTCCACCCCATCCCTTTGCTGTTTCCAGTGCTGGCTGAATAAGCCACAACTTTCCAGGCATCTGTGAGTACCTCATGCAGAAGAGCAAGAAAGATCTGGAGGACTGAAGAGGCATTTGGAGTGGGAAAGAAAGAAGAGCAACTCTCAACCAAGGACGGTGTCACCAAAAAAGGCAAGGAAATTAAAGCCTGTCCCTCTCCCAACTCTTCACATCCCTCAAAAATTTAAGGAACTAAAATCCAAACCGAAACTCACGGGAAAACCCAGGTAAAGTAGAGTAGAACAGGCAGAAACGGGGGCACTCAGAGGTAAACTCAGGCAAATTCCTTCTTGAGAGAGAAGTGGGGAAGGCAGAGAGAACCCACAGCATCCTGGTGGGAGTTGGGGCGCTTTTGCTTGTGTCTTTTTTAACGCGGGTGTGGAAGGCGTTGCATTTTCAACCAGCCACATGGTTCTAGCCTTAAATGATAACAATTACCCAAAATAGCATACGTGTTACTCCAGAGCCCGAGGAATGGCCACGGGAAGAGAGGGCGTGGGACATTGCACTGGGTTTGGCGACCGGGACTGGGGAGAGGTGAGGGGTGGAGGAGATCAGGGAGTTGGCTGGAGCCCGAGGATCCGCGAAGGGCCAGGATGGAGGGGGCGGACTAGGGTGGGGGACACACAAGGGAGAAGGGGAGGCGAGTAGAGGCGGTAGCTGTCCAGGCAGCGGGGCGCGGGGCGGTCCGGGGCGGGAGGCAGGGGTCGCGGCGCGCCGGGCCCTCACCGCTGCTGAGTGTGGACTCGCAGTGCCAGATGTCCAAGCTGGCGGGTTTCCGGCAGGACTCCCACAGGGACAGGTAGTACTGGTGGTCGGCCGTGACCCAGGCCGGGCTCAGCACGGCCCCCAGGTCCAGACACAGTGCCAGGAAGATGCACACCAGCCCGACCAGCTTCAGGGGGGTCAGCACCGACACGCGCACCTCCTCCATGCCGCTGCCCGCCGAAGCCATGTCCCGGGCGCCGCAGCCGGCCCGCCCCGCCGGAGACGAGGACGCCAGGCGGGTCCGGAGAGCCGGGAGCTCGACCTCCCACGGAGGGAAGCAGCCGAGCCGCCGCGCGCGGGGACTCGCTCCCTCGGGGATCCACGCGCTTTCCGCCGCACCACGAAGGTGGATCTGCGGGGCGGCCGGCCGGGGACCGGGTCGTGGGCAGCCGCAGCGACGCCGATCCCGCCGTGGACCTTCGCCGCCGGCCCCGCGCAGCGCTCTGCCCGCGCCCGCTCCGCCCCGGCGCTGCCCCGCTCGCTCGCTCCGCCCCGGCCCCTCCCCCGCTGCGGGAGGCGGCGCCGAGCGGGGAGGGGCAGCGGTCAGCACCCGGGCCGACGTCAGGCTCCGGCTCCTGGCTCCAAGCTCCCGGCGCGAGAGGCTTGCGCCCGCCCCGCCCCTGCCCGGTGCGCGCGGAATGGGTCCGCTCTCTCTCTGCCCCGCGTGCGCTGTGCGCGCGCAGCGAATCCTCTACCCTAGTGTTCTGCGCGCACAGAGCCCCATGCGAGCCCTCCGCCCCCGAACCGCTACGCGGGGCAATTCCTCGAAGCTGCCCGGTCCCCGGCCCCCGGCCCCGCCCCTGGCCGCGCTCGCTCCGGGGTCGCCTGGCTTCCCGCCCCCACCTCCTCCCGTCACGTGGATTTCCTTTTCTTAGCGAGCTGGGGTGGGTCCTTTTCTAGAAGGCGTCAGCTGTAGATTCCTAGGTTTCTTGGGCTGTGGCCATTGGAGCAAAGAGAGGTTCTCTCTCAGCGATGCAACACACCCCCTCCCGCCCCGCCAATTTCTCATCCCGGGGGGATTTGGAAGAAGGTGGAGAAAAGTGACAAAAGGCATTTTGTTCTCTTTTCAAACTCAGGATGGACCCAGTCTTGGACGCGATCTCTTCCCCCCCGCCCCCTCCCGCCAGTTTTCCCTATTTCCTAACTTTCCCCGCCGGCCTACTGCGGCTTCTATTCTCTGGGCTCGCCTCCTTTCGCGCCCCCTAGGAAGGGCGGCGTGAAACGAAAGAACGCAGGAGCTAAAACGGGAATGAGAGCTCCCACAAAATGTGATGTAAACCTTACTTGCTTCCCCGCTGCTGTGTTCTTTGCACGTTGTTTAAAACCTTTATTCATTCGGCTTTACATTATGCCAAGTGGGATCTGAATCCCTCCATGGCATTAACCTTTTCCTGTGCCCCGAAGACCTAGCCCAGGGCCTGGCATAGGAAAAGTGGCATATCTTTAAGTAATGAATCTACGCATATTTACTGTGTGCTTGGGGCTAAGGATTAAGCCCAGTTCGACCTTGTCTCTGTTTTTAAGGAGACGCTCTATTTTGTCCCCCTGTACATGAGGAATAAACTCCCATTGAAATTGAATTTGCAATTTGTAACTGACTATAGATCAGCTTGTGATTGGTAGGTTATCTGTCTCCTGTATCTCTTTGACTACTTTCCCTTTTTCCTATAAAAGAAACAACTTATTGATAGTTCATTGGGGGTAGGGGTGTTCCCAGATCTTTCACTGTCTGAAAAAGTTGGGGAGAAACCCAGAAATAGTGGTTAAGATCTGAAGAATGGAAGAAATGCCTTCTCTCTTTTAATGAAACACCATCCTCAACGCTGCAGGAGTTCATACTTTTTGCGGATAACAGTTTCTTTTCTTCTAATCACATCTTTCCATAGGGCTGACTACATTTTGACCGAAGCAACATTTTGAATGCAAGAAACAGTTGAGTTAGTGTCAAATGACGAGAATAAGAACCAACCCAATGTGAAATAAAAACCCATGGTTTTCTTACATTTGTTCCCCTACCTCTCCATCGTGATATTTACCGCACTTAACAAAGAATGCTAGAGCACTCTGAGCTCCGGAACCTCTAACTTCCAACAGGATTCTTGGCCTCCCAACCTTCCAAGGAGAAAGAAGCTTACGTGCTTATCCTTGAAAACAGTTCCTAATGGAACACTGCAAAGTTATAAACCAGGACGATTAATAGGGAGGACCAGGCTTGGGATATCTTTCTTTTACCTGGATATGTGTTCGTGGATTTATAAGGTACATTTGAAAATAATATTTAAGAATATTTCTTGACTATGCCCTCAAAGTTATCTTTTTTTTTTTTTCTCCAAGTTCTATCACTTGCCCTTTAATAAGTTCCAGTCCCAGTCTGCCAGTATTTTCTTTATCTTCGTTCCGTCTAGTTTGGGCTTCCTTCCTCCTCCGGCCCCACCCTCCCCTTGCTTCGTTTTTCCGGCTTGTACTAAACTGCTTACTTGAACAACTCCATCCTTCATTGTACCACCTATAAAATTGTCTCTGTACTGTCTCAAAAATTAGAAAAATAAGGCGTTGTTAAAAAAAAAAAAAAAAAGCCAAATTCTCCTAAAATACTCCATTCCTCTTTTAATATGTCTAGAATTTGCACAGCATAATACAGATCACCAATCCTTAATCCTCATTTTAAAAATACAAAAAGCTCTCAAGACAGAAGGTTTTTTTTTGTTTTTCTTTTCATAAGTTTGTAGCAAACTCATTTGGTAAAAACAAACAAAAAAACAAAAAACAATTACAAACTGATGTGAGGCTATTTATGGTTTTGGTTTATCCCACTTAGTGTGAATAAATATGGAGCCATAAACCCTGTTGGGTGTTGTCTAATTTACAACATATGAACCATAGCATCATTCAACAATCTGAAAAAGTTCCTCAATACAGCTGGCCCCAGAGGTTTCATATAAGGGATGGTGGACCTGCATTTACTCTAAAAAGGGAAACGGTGGAGCAGAGATTCTAACCATAGTTAACATTGAATGAAAACCTACCAAAAAACAAAAAAGGTATCTGGCCAGAAGTAGGATGGGAGGTGACAGCTAAGGGGTGTGTGTGTGTGTGTGTGTGTAGGAGGGGAGTAGAAACAAGAATTGAAAAAGACCCATATCTGAGGGACTTCCCTGGTGGTCCAGTGGTTAAGACTCCACACCCGAATGCAAGGGGCCCAGGTTGGTTCCCTGGTCAGGGAACTAGATTCTGCATGCCTCAACGAAGATCCCACACACGGCAATGAAGATCCTGCATGCCGCAACTAAGACCAGCGCAGCCAAATAAATTAAAAAAAAAAAAAAAAGACCCATAACTGAGAAATGATATGGGCCTACATTGAACTGCAAAGAAAGAGTCCCTTGCTTAGGCGAATTTACTAGAGATCTCTTAGAAGTGATGACTTTTTGGCCCTTCATTATGGTGCCACACAAAGGCCAGACACCCCCTCTTTCACCTGAACCTAGCCTGGGCACCATATCACCATGGTCACCCCTATCCCTGGACCTCACGGGGGCAAAGGCTAAGGGCCCAAATTCTATCCCACGGTATAGGAGCTCCGTGAGAATTGGAGTCATAGAACTCTGACGTGGAACTCTGCCTGAGTTGTATAGCCAGGGAAAGGCAGGAAGGAGTCATTCCCAGACTCTGAAGTAAAGGAAGAGATCTGCCTCAGGCTTGCATCAGTCAGGCCAAAAAAACAGGGCAGCAATGTGAGAGGTGAAGTCAGATGGAAGAGATTGGGAAGTTTATTCAGAAAAGTAGGGAAGTGTCATGGTGGGAGGTAGAGGATATGGAAGAGATGGGGGGGGGGGGAGGGAGCACGTTCCAGACTTTGAATGTGTCTTGAGAGAATAAAGTGGAGTAAATGTCACATTGCTCACAGCCTGTCAGCAAGGGCACCATCTCTACATTTGCTTAGCAGTTGAAAGGTACAACTACTAAGGTTCAGTCCTTTGGGATAACTCAGAAGGGATGTAATCAGTTAGGAAGGGAGAAATGATGTACTGTTTTCAGGAATGAGCCCAGCAAATCTCATACACTGTTCAAGTCACCAAACTTGTCACTGTCACAGCAGCCTCTGGTCAATGTCAATCCTGTGCCCCTTCTTTAGGTAGGCAGTGGGGAGGGGTCATCCAGTTTTTCTGAATCCAGGTTACCATCCATATAAAGTAAGCTTTATCCATCAGGGACAAGGCAATTTGGCTCTGCAATTTTAAGTCATGCTTCTCTTTCCAGCTGCTGGAAAGGTCTTCCTACAGCAGGTACTAGTTTGCTATAGAGAGGAAGAAATAGAATGGAGGGGAAAATTATGAAGCAACCGTTAAAAGATTAGAAATATCCACCAGCTGTTTGTCCAGTGTAACAGATAATAATGTTGGCAAAATAGTTTAGAAATTAGAAACAAAGACTACTTCAGTGGTTTACTCTCTTTACTATAATTCCATTCTCAAGGTCCATGCTAGAAGGATTCTGATGTGAGTGAAACCACGATATAATAAGTCCTGCCTGCTATTTATGATAATTAATAAGGTCCAAGAGAGTTCCAGGTTATGGTGTGTTCTGTATTTCATTATTGAGATTTCTTCTGTTGTCGCAAAATTCTTGGCTTAGAGTTATCACAAATAATTGTGACTAATAATTACAACTTCTGCTCTTTTAAAAAAAGAATATTGATGAAAATGAAGAATTCCACATCCAAATAACTATATTCAATCATTTTCTAATGTCTTTTATGATTTAAAAATGTATAATATTGAATCTGTTAGATTTAAGTCAATAAGAGCACATTCATTGTTTCACATTATGTGTGAGTTTTGACTTCAAGTTACTTCTTATTTCATAATAGCACCTATGACCATAATAATTTACTTGCCCACAGAGAAAGGAAATAAATCATGAAAGGGAAAACACAAGAGGCCACTGGAGTTGAAGGATGATTAGTTTTAAAGTAAATATGTTTATTGTAATGAAAGAAGTATGTCAGATGCCCGGGAATTAGAAATACAGGGAAAATCAGAATATTCCCAGTGGGATTAATTCTAAGTGCTTCTTCCGTCTCTTTTTCAAGCTTCTATTTTCTTAACAAAATCAATTATGGCACAAGTTTTCCTCCATATTTATATTTTATTTGTATTCACTTAGAGCTTTGTGTAGAAATGACCAAGTATAAGCACTTCTAGTACTTCATGACTGCATTTTTAAAAAACATTTTATTGTAGTATATGACTGCATTTTTAAACTTCTGGTTTCTTTGTTTCTACAACTATAAATTGAAACTTTCGGTTACCCTGAAGCAAATGCATGCCTACCCACATATTCTCATCCTGGTGGCATTTCAGTTATCCTTGGCCATCATCATCAGGATACATCATTTCTACATCTCTCCTGGTGTGCCCCACGCTTGAGGACTAAATCAAAATTGGAACAATGGAAGCCTCAAAAATAATGGGGTAGGATGACCAGGTTTAGATTTTGCTTGGTGAAGCTCGAAGGGGACTAGTGTTGAATCATGACTTGGGTTTGACTTAAACACAAGTCAAGGGAAGTTAGAGTAGAGATGGATCATAATCATTAGGAATCATCATGGGAAGTTGTTCACATTTTCCATTGCTCTCTTTGGAGCCCATTAGCTAAGCTTTCTCTGTGACTTTAGATTTCAGTCTAAAGTCATCTTTGTGCACTTCTTGCTGGGTTTTCATAGAGACCTTTTACTCTTGGACATTTAAATGAAGACAGCTGTGACTTGATGGAAAAATTCTAAGAAGTGCCTGCTTAGAACCTCCCCTCCCAAATTAGACTGCAACAGTGTCAGTTTTTCATCTCAAAAATAGTTTCATCCATGATGGTTGGCACTGTTTTATCCTCTCCCATGTGTTTATTTTTTGTAACATAGATGATCTCAAAATTGTTGTAACTGGAAGCCCTTACAAGCGCTCTCCTGATAGGGACTCTGTAGTGTAAGAAAGTTCTCTTTCATTAGTAAGTGTAGATCCCTTCTCTGTTTTGTGGCCTGAAGCACTCACACTCACGATGGAAAAAAATTAACCCCAATTCATACATCTCAAGTATAGCAATGGCTCAAAGTTAATTGAAGGAAAGGCTGAAATTAAAAAAGGATTAAGTAGAAAGGAGGGTACCTGGAGCAACTGATATTCACACTTCCAAGTAGAAGAAGGCAGCTAAGCTATTTCTCTCTGGAATTTCCAAAAGGTGGTCTTAAATGTCAGCAATGCTGGGGGATTGAGGCTAGTGGAAAAAAGATGCTCTTAGGAATTGTATTCCAGTGTAACTCTCACCTCTAGATTTCACCTTTTAAAATTTGTCGGTAAAGTTAGTGAGTACTGCATGATTCATCAGTAGTCTGTCAAAATTCAAAATGTCAGTTCATTCAGGTCCAAACAGATATTGGTAGAAATATCAGAGCAATATGAAGATCAGAGCTTTTTGTCATTCCCTGAATCATTTTTTTCAACTTTTCCTTTACCTGTTTCACATTTTCCCCTCTTTCCTTTCAAGCTTTCTGGTCTTTGGTAAACAAGAATGGGAATTATTTTGATTCAGCCAGACCAATGTTAAGATAATCACTCTGGAACCTACTGAGTATATGGATTTGGGCTTGCCATTAACCTCAGATCCCTTCTTTATAAAATAGGGTGATACCTATGTCATCGAGTTGTTGTGAGGATTGATGAGGTAATCTGTATAATGTGTAATGTCTGGCATATGGTAAGCACTAATCGTAATTATTATATTAGCATAAGCCAGATGTCAGCTAAGGCCTTCTGGTCCCTAGGAGATTTAGGTAAACTTTGTTTGACTCTATAATTTCATGATCCTTCAGAATCCAAAATCCTTTCCCAAATCCTTGCTGCTTCTGTTCTTCTCTGTATCTGGTTCTGCATCTAGTCAAATGCTCAATTCTACCCCTAACCAACCTAGGTGCAAATGTCAGCCCTCACCAAATTTCCAGGAAAAACAAAAAACACATCAAGTAGCACCGTATAGTTTTGAATTTATGAAACTTTTCTGATGACTTAAGGAGTCATGAGGAAAGGGTGCTACACTGTAAAGAGGAAAGCCTTCCATATCTTGCTTGTCTCATCAGAACCCGCATCTGTCCTCTCTTCTCTCACTCTCAGTCCCATCCCTTCCTTCTCTCTCCATCTGCTCATTCCTATGGCTCTAAATCCTTGCCACTCGAAGTGTGGTCCACAGATGCCAGCAGTACTGGAGTCACCTCAGAATTTGCTAGAAATGCAGATTCCTGATCTCTCCCTGGACTAACTGAATCAGAATCTGTAGTTTAGTGGGATCCATAGTGATTAGTGTACAAATTAAAGTTTGGGAAGCGCCTGATCTACATCATCTTCTCAGGTCTCTTGGGGCTCAACCTCTACTGCAGGTAGCTGCATGAAAGCAGCTGCTAAGAGAATTTTTAAAAATCACCATTTTCTTCCTTACTCTTCAATGCATTATGTGGTGACCAGGAGAATGGAGTTTCTTTCATGTCCGCTTCTCAGCAGGCTCTAATTGTCGCTGATTTTCATCCCATTGGCAATGATTACTCCATAAGGGTCATCAGGGTTTTCTTGATTCAATAGTTCTAAACCACCTTTTTTTGTTTTCACCTGCTTCTGAGAGCTGTCATTCTCAGTGTAGTCCCAAGAGTCTGAAGATGTGTTAACTGACTGATGAAGACAAATGATGATGCTTCTTCAAGTGCACATTAAAAAGCAACTTTTAAGACTGAGGAACACTAAGAGTGACCCCTGGCTTTTTCTGAATTCACTTTGAGACATTTATTGCAACTTCACAGTACATAAATAAACTACTAGGGATCAAGAAGTAAAAGGCAAAAGTTCAATTATCCTAGTCATCTGAAAGAGCATCGTAGAACAAAATACAGCAGGACACTGATAAAGACCATCAAATACAGAGAGTCACAGGCCTGGAAATGATATGTGTAGGTAAAGTAAGAGGATGAAGCTGCATTGTTGTGGTTTCAAACTCAGGCCACTTTGACATTTGATCTCCAGACTCTTTTTAAATTCCTTATCTTTAGCCAACCCAGTTATTAGATTTGGGAAACTCACATATACTATTCTTAATTGCTGAATTGACAAACAAAAAGTGGTGTGCCAGTGAACAGTGTTGAGAACATAAACTGCCTGTGGAGGCGAGAGTAAGCTAAAGATGTCATTTGGGAAAGTTTATCCAGGGTACATTATGTGTGGAGTGAATGGATACAGGATTTTTCAGTATGATGAAGAGAAAACTAAAGTGAAAGACAAATGAAATTTACTTTAAAAATTATAAAAGCTCAATTATATATGAATAGTTGGCAGGTCAGGAGAAAAAATAGAAGATAAATAAAAGTTATTGATTATTAGAGTTGACAATTAAGATGGAAAGGACAGGCTAGTAACCCTTGTAGGGACCAATTTTTCATAGCTGGCATAGAATTGGGGTGATTGACGCCACCATTCTATGTTATGACACCATCACCCTACAGTGAACTAAGTGAAGCTGTGATTTCTGATAACCCTTTATTATTTCTTGACAAGATATCTCCAATTTTGATAAAGCCAGACAGATAAAGCAGATTCTTAAACACATTCAGAGAAGTACATTTTTCTAATATATTCTATTCAATATCTTTTGCAATTCTTCTCCACATGTTTTGAACCTTTTTACCAATTCACTGTCACTCTCATATCAATCTCTGGACATTTCTTTGGTCATACATTTTAATGCTTTGTGTGTGTCCAGGAGGGAGAGCACATATTTTGTGTGTGTTTTCTGTGCTTCGGGTTTTTAAATCTTTTTTAACACATTTTTTCATTGACTGAATTAGTGTGTGCTGCTGTTTCTCAGGCCTTTCCTGGAGTACATTTCTCTCTTAGAAACAGGCTTCTTTTTAGGAGAAAACCCAAATCTGGTTTTCATTCTTTGTGCAAGTTTCTGAGTACAGGATCAAATAATGTAAGAAAAAGTAAATACATTAAAGTTGTTCTTTGGAGTCAGCAAAACTAAAATAGAAATTATTTTAAAGGGTGTGATTTTAAATATTGATAGACTTGCTGCAAAATCCCTTCAGTTATGCCATGCTTCTTAATTCTACTTTCATTTTTCATATTCTTTTAAACTCATGGTGTTTTCCCGATGTTTTTTGGTGTTTACTCCCTTTCCCTAAGTCCAGTGAGAAAAATAGAGAAAGTGGTTAAAACAATCAAAAGGCATTTCTAAAGTATGTGTACATGATTTACCTTTTCCCATTTTAAAAATCTTATCTCTTTTTATTTCTTTTTCTGCTGTTGTCATATTTAGTCTATCACATGATCCACATTCTGGCTTTATTTTTTTTTTTTAATAAGCAAGCAGTAAATCAAATTGTCTGAAACACACACACACACACACACACACACAGCACAACACAGCACACACAGCCCATACTCAATTATTTGTATGACATCAAATACTGGTGAATATCCTTGTCTCTCCCCAGGAAATATGTAGAACCTTCCTTCGCTGAAGTACAGTCAAATTTCACTTGGGTGTGAGCAATTTCCCCAAACTGAAAACTGTCTGCATATTTTGGGATAATATTCCTACTGCTGTTTTACTGAATATGGGGCTGGTTTTGCCATTACCAAGCCAGATCCATGCCAATCAACATGTCATCAAACCCAAATTTATGACACAAGGTCTAACCAACTAAGTGTTCTAAAGGAACAACAAGGCAAAATATTAAAAATCAAGAGTGCCCTGCAAAATCCAGACATAGGATTGCTGAATCTGTAGTGCAAAATGTTCACTCTGTCTTTGATCCCTGCTCTCAGCCAGACTTCTTTACTATTGAAGCGGCTTTTTCACCACTCCATTTTCCCTTCACTCTTTCAAATGGTTTTCCAACTACGTCCAAGTTTCTCATCATATCCGCTAATGCTGCAATGTTTGGTCTTGTAAGGGGTTTCTTGCCTTCCCATCATCCCTTCTGGGTAGTATCAGAACAAATGTTAAGATAGTAAATTGTGTACATAAACGAGGTTAGTGTTGGTGGTAATCATTAATGGTGCTTTAAATGGAAAGAGATCAGAAATAGAGAAATTTCTCTAGATTTAGTTAGAGTTGACTATACTTTCAATAATGTATTTGACAACGACTCCATAAGAAGAAAAAGTTTGGAAAAGCATTATATAGAAAAACATGCAAAGCCTGTTTGGAAACAACCAAGGTATGTGATACTAAAGAGTGAAGAGTTGAAAATGATTCCACAATTTAAGTCTGTTTGAAAAAAATATGATTCAAAAGGCAACTTACAGAAAGTAGAATAGTGGTTGCCAGGGGCTGGGAGGAAGGGAGGCATGGGGAGTTACTGTTTAATGGATTTAGAGTTTGAGTTTTACAAGAGTTCTGGAGATTGATAGTGGTGATGGTAGCACATCATTATGAATGAATTTAATTCCACTGAACCATACACTCATAAATGGTTAAAATGGTAAATTTTATGTTATGTGTATTTTACCACTATAAGAACATTGGAAGGAATAAAAGGCAACATTTTTTTTCTTTCCTCCAACGTCCCTTTAAACATTTTTAGTGCAGAGTAATCTTCCTCCACTCTTTGTTGAAAACTCTTATAGAGCTCATAGGTGTCTGTTCACTTTCATGTAATAGGGAGTCCCATGTCAATTTAGGTGGCAAATATAATCTTGATTCAGCGATTAGAATGTCCAGCTGTGGGACTTCCCTGGCGATCCAGTGGTTAAGACTCCCAGTGCAGGGGCCATGGGTTTGATCCCTGGTTGGGGAACTAAGATTCCACATGCAGCACAGTGTGGCCTAAAAAAAAGAAAGTCCAGCTGCAATATATTAATCAAAGCTCCAAACTTCATTTAGCATTAATTCTTTGTAGGTTGGACATATAAAGCCACTCTTCTATAAAGGGGTGCTGCTTCTATTCTAGGTCTATTTTTATGCTGCTGATCAGGCTGAGGGGTTCAAGAGATGGAACTGATCCTACTCTTTTCTTTGTAAATTCAGTAATGGGAAGAGGGAGTCTCTGTCACCTTCACTCTGGCATGTCAATATCTTTTCTATTTGGTATCTCATCTAAATTTGAGGGAAGGAGAGTTCCATTATAAGACCCTGTTATGATGTGCTGTCAAGTTTGGCTAGAAGGTTGGGAAAGAGAGGAAATACTGTGGGCATCACTCAGATGACTGGTCAAGGACTGTCAGAGACTTGAAAGTTGTGACACATGAGTATTAATAACCTGGTGTGTGAGAAATGTAAGTAGCTCCAAATCAGATTTCATTGCACATCATTTTATTATTATTATTATTAATTATAATTTTTGAGCACCTATCAACTTCTAGCATTTTCTAGGTGTTTTACCCATGCTTTTTAAATTTCTTAAATGAATACAGCCACACAAAGAGGAAGGTGCCAGTGCTGCTTTTCAGGTGAGGTAACTGAGTTGCGTAAGGTTTGAGTTACTTACCTAAGGCCATGCAGTTAAGTAGTAAAGCTGAAATTTTTCTCTTCTGTCATATGAAATTGATAGAACATCAAGATCGCTGCATTATTCCCAACTAATGATTTTTTTACAAGGAGGCCTAAAGCTATGGTATACTGAAGGAACAAGAGTTGACAAGCACTGCTAATTGCCTTTTGTTCTATTCCTGCTAGAAGACTTCGACTCAGGACTGACATCCCCCCACCCCACCCTTTTTCTTCCTCTGGCATTGCTAGTCACCTTTTTCTCCACCTTGAAATTTAGTCTTTCAGACTAAGCAGTATTTGTAAAAAACACACACCAAGGTCACTTTGTGCAAAGCATGATCTGAATACTAATACAGACCAAAAATTTGTAAGACTATTGTGTTAACCAGGGATGAGTGATGTCATCTTAAGTGAAAGATATTATATAGGGACACAGTATCTCCTAGTTCAGATATCTTTTGTACTGTCATACTTTATATGTCTTTTTTTTCTTGGTCATACCCTGCACAGCTTGTGGGATCTTGTTCTCTGACCAGGGATCGAATCCTGGCCCTCGGCAGTGAAAGCACTGAGTCCTAACCACTGGACCACCAGGGAATTCCCTGTATGTCATTTTAATGTATCATGATCTCATGTAAGAAACCTATTTCTATACAACCAACTAACTAACCAAATTAACTAACACTCTCCACTGTCTGGGTAAAGCAGGCCAACTGATGCCCAGGGCATACTCAAGACTCAGGGCTACTGGGCTAATCTATTGTAGCCCCACTCACTGTGGAGATGAGTGTCTACTAGGAATTATTTGTTTGTTATGATATCTGTTTATGGTGCTTGCCCATGTTTTAGTAATTGTCAAATTAACTGTGGGAGAAGCAATGGTGAAAAGTTTGAAATAATTAGACAAAAATCTAGCTGCAGTCCAACTCTGGAATAAGTCCTAAGTGTCTAAGTTCTCTTTGTACTTAAAATAAAAGCAAAAACAAAACCCAGATAAGCATTTATTTATGAAAGATGTTAGGAGACTTCTAATAAGGAGTCTTATTCAAAGGAAATGTCTTGGACCTATATCACTAGATTCATAAACAGGTGCTCCTTTATGAGGAGGTACCATTTTACTTGGAAGAACAAGGGCTGAGAATGTGAGTGCAACATTAAAGATACATACACATGTGTACACACATACATACACACAGAATGATAAAGTTAGAACCCTAGACCAGGGTACTCCTTTGTCCCACAAAGGATCCAAACCACCAAAGGCCTCACCTCAGCAGTGGACAAGGAACCATCAGACCTCAGAGAACCAAGGTCCAGCTGTGACTCCATATGACAACACCATGGTATTAGAACCAGACTCTCTAGCCCTCTGTGTGCATAGATTCTGGAAGAAGAATTGACCAAGTAAATTCTCTTTTCCTTGGTTAATGCAAGCTAAAGCCCTCAAAAAGGAAAAATTGGACATACTGCTAGTAAGAACATGTGAGGTTTTAAGCAATCAATTTGAAAAATAAAAGAGATATGGCCTTGTTTACATCCCAACCTATTGAAAAAGGTCATAAACATTAAACCCCATTTTAGGAAAAATTGTTAGATTGACTATAAAATGATCTAGCTATCTTTTCAAGACAAGAAATACATTTATTTAATATCCATTTATTTCCAAATGTAAAAAGCTACAGATTTAGAGAAATTCTGATTTGTACAAAAAAGCATTATAATTTCCGCATTTAATTTAAAGTTATTTTCTTGCTTTTGGTTCATCCAATAATTTCACTTAGAGGTACATATCCTAGAAAAATTCTTTATAGCTTTAATATTAACTTTATAGTTTTGATATTGCAGTTGGACCAATATTTGCACTCAGCTCCATCCAGGTTAGTTGTTTTTTGCATCACAAAAATGATGTGAATATGCAGTTAAAAGAGCTAAGCTAAAGCCGATACATATGCCCCTTTCTCCCTCATGAAAGAGCAGGGCAGGTTCTGGCCCTGGGCTGGAGCATTACTTGTTCATGGGCAGTGCAAAGAATGCAGATAAAGGATTAATATATGAACCTGCATCCTGGGGAGAAGCCAGGTAGACCACCTAAACAGATTTTCAACCCTAAAAGTGCCAGACCAAGAAGTAAAATCCAGGGATGTGGCAGCCAGTGGAACTGAGGGAATAAGATGATATTTAGGAGGTTCACGATGGAGAGGGGAGAGGTACAAGGCATCCAAGGCCTCTCACTGTTTAGGAGGGAGCTTTCACAGGCTCTCCCATGGCCTGAAGGCCGTGGGTTATTTCTCAGCTAAAAACATATTTTTCAGTTTCCACTGGGCTTGTGTATACTGTTCTAACTTTGTGGAGACACTACTGAGCATGGGTGAGGCGGTGATGGGTATTGGAGCACAGTGTAGTTAGGTCCCTAGAAGGGGTTATGTCCAAATGACCATAAATACTGTTAATGATTTCCTCTACTCTAGAGAAGCAAGTCTACATCTGACAGAGTCTACCTCTGAGCAAACCGCCAACCCTAAAGCTGTTTTTCTTCACAATCACATTTTTTATTATGAAATACAGCGTATTTACAAAAGGGAGGTATATCAATTTAACCAATAACAAATTAATGAGTGCTTGTTAACCATATTAGAATAGAATATTAGCAGCTCAGAGCCCCGTGTATGCTCCTCACTGATCTCCCCTTCCTTTCTTCAACCTAGATGTGCACATGGTCTAAAAATTTCTCTTATTTATTCTCTTGCTTTTACTTTATACTTTTACCACATAAGCAATTTAGTATTTAGCTTTATCACATTTAGTGCTATATGAATAAAATCCTATAGCATGTCTTTTTCTGTGACTCTTTTTTGAACTTCATAAATGCCAATGCATGCAGCTACTATACTTTCATTTTTTTCTCTTGCATAATGTTCCACTGCATATTTATACAATGAATGAATATTTGTTTGTTCTTCTGTGGAAGACCATTTGGACTGATTCATATGCCTTTAAGAACAGTGCTGCTCAGAATATTCTGCAAGCATTGCTTAAGGCCTATGTGCAAGTGTTACGTGCTAAGGAGTGGAATTGTGGGTCATCAAGTATGCACTTGTTTACCGTTATTGGATTTATACTTCCACCAGCAGTGCGTTAATGTCTGCATTAAAAACTGGACATGATCACCAGTTGACCTGCAAGCTGGACCCGGTTAATGAAAGGCTCCTCACCCACCCCCCTGTCCTTGGAATTACACCCACCATTCCCACGCTAGGAGCTGTTCCAAGGACGCAGCCTTGAGAGAGTAATGTATTGTTGAGACCATCTGGATGGTATATGTGACTAAACCCTGTTAAGGCTTCTATATAGACTTTGAAGATTCTGGTGGTTGGGTGCAGAGATCTGCTCATCTTGCATCCACCCAAGACAAGCCACCTAACAATATGGAGTGGTCAACCCCTTTGGTCTCTCCTTGCCCTTCGTGTACAGGGGCCAGTTTGCAAACTGAAAATGAAATATATTTTCTGTTGCTCCATCTCTTCATGAACACTTGAAATTTCTGAAGAGATCTAGGAAAAACATCTCAAAACTGTTCAGCTGTGGGAAGAAGGAGGGAAGCGCTGATTGATACTTTTTTTTTTTTTTTTACCCTGTTGTCCAAGATGGGACATTGGGTGTTAACTACTCTGTATTTTTAGGTTTTGCATGCATAAGTGCAAGTGGGCTCATGCAGGTAACCCTGGACAGCATGGGTTCCAGGAAGGGAGAGGTAGAGGATGCAGCCCCCTGAGAGGGAGCTCCTGAAAGTAACTGTTAAACAAAGTCATTAAAGGCAGCATGGTAGTGGTTGCTGCAGCAGGAGATAAAATAAGAGTTAACACACAAGAAGTTTTATAATTTTTGTCAGTTTCCATTTTTGTAGATGTCCTGTATCAAGTTAATAGTTCCTTTTCTAGTTTTGTCAGCTTTTTGAAGTAAAATATACATAAAGTAAGTTCACCAATTTTAAGTGTGCAACTTAATGATTTTTTAAATTCATTTTTTATTGAAGTAACATTGGTTTATAACATTACATGTTTCATGTGTACAACATTATATTTCTACTTCTGTATATACTACAGCGTGCTCACCACCAAAAATTTAGTTTCCATCCTTCACCATACAGATGACCCCCTTTATCCATTTCATACTCTCTCTCTTCCCCTCTGATAACTACTACTCTGTTCTCTGTATCTATGTGTTTGCTTTGTTCATTTATTTTATTTTTTTGGTTTGTTTGTTTTTATATTTCACATATGAGTGAAATCATACACTATTTGTCTTTCTCCGTCTGACATTTCACATAGCATAATACCCTCAAGGTCCATCCATGTTGTTGCAAATGGCAAGATTTCATCTTTTTTTATCCTTGAGAAGTATTCCATTGTGTATATATACTACATCTTCTTTATCCATTCACCTGTTGATGGACACTTAGGTTGTTTCCATACCTTGGCAATTGTAAATAATGCTGTCATGAACATAGGCATGCATATATCTCCAACTATCCCACTTCTGAGTATTTATCCAAAGAACATGAAAACACTAATTTTATTTTTGACTAATGCATATAGTTGTGTAACCTCCACCATCATCATGATATAAAATACTTCCATCACCCCAGTATGTCCCTTCATGTTCCTTTGCAGTCAATCCCTCCTCACCCCAACCCCACCCCAACCCCTGTCACCTAGGCCTTGGCAACTGTTGATCTGCCTTCCATAGTTAATGATAGAGGTTAATGATTTCCTATTATTTCTAGTTCTCTAAAAATTCTTATTAGGAGAGGATGTTGAATTCTATCAAATGTGTTTTATTGATCTATTAATATGATCATGTGTTTTTTCTCTCCTATAGTCTCTTAATGTAGTAAATTTTACTAGTATTTTTAGTAATATTAAAATAATTCCTGGATAATACCAATTTGGTAATAATGGGGTTTTTTTCAACAAGACTATATTCAGGTTGTTGTTTGTTCATGAGTAGTGCATCTGTATTCATGATTTGTTCCTGTAACTTTTCATAGTATACTCTTTGGAAGGAAGTTATTATGCACAGTTCACAATTAAGGAGTGGAGACTTATGCTCTCTCTCCTTAAGGGAGGAGGATTTACATAAATTATTTGGAATTCTTTTGCACAAGAGACTTGTTTCTTCTCCCTTTACTTTTTTTTTTGGCCACACCACAAGGCTTGCAGGATATTAGTTCCCCGACCAGGGACTGAACCCGGGCCCATGGCATTGAAAGTGCCGAGTCCTAACTAATGGACCACCAGGGAATTCCCTAATTATTTGTTCATTTAATTATTTATTTATTTATTAATAGCACTATGGACTCATGGATACTTATTTTATATTTTGGGTTACAACTCAATGCTATGTTATTTATTTTGTTACTCAAATGTTGCCTCCTATGTTTCTTTGACATACCCAAACCATTGAACTATTTTGTTTTGTTTCATTTTGTTTTTTTAAACGCTTTCTTTCTGGCACTAAAAGTTGCTCCAGGCTTATTGTGTACATTTTAAGCCCCAGTCCTAGAATCAGCCATTTCTCCAAGGATCCCAGTTCTGTAACTTTTTAATACACTATTTTAAAAATTGCTATAAAGGTTATTATGTCATCACCAAATGAGTTGGAGGAAATATTCCTTCTTTTTCTCTACTGGAAAATTTGATTTATTGTTGGAATTCTTTGTTATTTCACATTTTCTGGAACTTCCCTGCAAAGCCATCTGATTCTAGTGTGTTTTCTGGTAGGATAACTTAAACTATTGATTTTGTATTTTAATGGCTTTCTATTTGTCTAATTGTACCAGTTTAGGTAGGTTGCATATTTCTAAAAATTTTTTCCCATTTCATCTAATATTTTAAATTTATTAACAAAATTATTCAGAACATGATTTTATCTTTTTAATCACTGTAGTATCTGTAGTTGTGTCATCTCTTTCACTCCTAATATTGTCCATTTTGCCTTCTCTATTTTGTTTTATTTGTTAATATGATCAGAGATTTGTGCAAGTTATTAGTCTTTTCAAATAATTGTTTTGTGGGGCTTTGTTGGCCTCTTTTGTTCCTATTTTATTTATTTATGATCTTTATTATTTATTCCCTGCTATTTTGGGGAGGTTTATTATGTTGTTCTTTTTTTATTCTTAGGTTGGATGCCTGGTTAATTATTTTTAAATGATTCTTCTTTTTGAATATACATACTGAAGGCTATAAAGTTCCTCTAAGTACCACTTTGGCTATATTCTACAGTTTTGATATGTGTGATTTTGGTCATTTATGTTGAAATATTTTATAATTTTATTATGATTTTTTTTCTGACTCAAAGGTTACATAAAAAAGTGCTTTTAAATCTCCAAATTCCTTCATTCTTTATTCATCCTACCAGTATTTGTCACAAAAATACCAGGAACTGCTCTAGTCATTAGTCATATAGCGATAAATAAAGCAGAATAAAAACTATGCACCCTAGGAATTTACATTCTAGTCAAGGGAGGCAGGTAAAAAAATAAGTAATGTTTTAGATGGCATGAAATGATTTAGAGAAAAATAAAGTAGGGAAGAGGGAAAAAGAATGAGTTATGGATAGGGTGTTGGAGGCCTCAGTAAAAAAGTAATATCTGTAAAATAACCTAAAGGAGATGAAGGAGTGAGTGTTCAGAGATCTGCAGGAGGGGTCCTGACAGAAGAACCACCAGTGTACAGTTCAGAGGTTGAATCAGGCTTACTGTATTAATGGAACAGCCAGTGTACCTGGAGCACACTGAGGGAGAGGGGAGGAGATGAGATTGGAGAAACAAAGCCAGCTTGGAAGGGTAGGTGTGTAGGCCTTGTGGACTACTGTAATGACTATGGATTTCAGCTTTCACTTGTAGCATGATGTGAAGCCACTGGAGAAATTTGAACAGAGGTATGACTCATCCAGGTTAGGTTTTCACAAGGATCATTGGGGTAGAGTTGAGAATAGATTGGCTAGGAACAAAAGGGAAGCAAGAAGACAAAAAAATGTATTGCCATTCACTTCGTAGATTAGAATGTGGTCAATTTTCATAATGTTCCTCAAGTTCTTGCAGAAAACATGTATTTTTCAGTCATTGTATACAATGTTACATATACATTCTTTAGATCAAACTTATTTATTGTGATATGCAAATCTTCTGTATTCTTGCTAAGTTGTTATCTCTTTAATCCATTAGTTACTACAGATGTGTCAAAGTCTCCCAATGTGATAGAGGTTTTGTAATTTTCCATTTAATTCTGTCAATTTGTGCTTTATATAGTTTGAGGCTATATTATTAAGCCCATGTGAGTTAAAAATCATTATTATTGGGACTTCCCTGGCGGTCCAGCGGTTAACACTTCGTCTTCCAATACAGGGGGTGCAGGTTGGATCCCTGGTCGGGGAGCTAAGATCCCACGTGCCTCATGGCCAAAAAACTAAAACAAAACAGAAGCAGTATCGTAACAAATTCAATCAAAACTTTAAAAATGGTCCACATCAAAAAAAAAATCATTATTATCTTCTGGCAAATTGAAACTTTTGATCACTATGTAGGCCTCTCTTTATCTTCAATAATGCATTGGTCTTAAAATCTACTTGGTTTGCTTTCAAATACATTGAGACCACCTTTGTTTTGATTAGTGTGTGCCTGGTTTATCTTTCCATCATTTGACTTTCAATCTTTCTGAATTTTGATAATTTAGGTAGGTCTCATGTAAACAATATATGGCTAGATTTTTCTTTATTTTGTTTACAGTCTGGAAAATCATTATCTTTCAAATCTAGAGTTTAGTCCATTTACATTGTTATAGGATTATGGATATATTAGAATTAATTTCTGCTATCTCCAGGCATTCATTTTGTACTGTTTATCCCTTTCATTGCCATTGCTAGTTTTTCTTCTTTTTTATTATATTTTCCATTAAGTTATTTTAGATATTATACTCTATTTCTTCTGGTATTTATTCTAGCTATTTATACATGCATACTTTATTTAGTCTCTTTCACATTTTCCAAATCTTTGTCTCTCTGAGCTGCTTTCAGGAGAGTTCTTATGGATCCATCTTTCATTTATTCTCCTCTCTTCAGCTGTCTAATTTGCTGTTTAACCCACCATCAAAATTTTCATTTTAATTATTTTGGTTTTAGTTTCTACAAATTCTTTTGATTCTATTTTAGATCTGCATTCTTATTTTTTATTGTTCGTTATTTCTTGTTTAAATATTTAAACCTCTATTTCATGTTTTGAAATATATAACCATAGTTATTTTACGTTCTGGTTCTGAGGATTGCAACATTGGAATTCTTTGCACATTGGGTTCTTCCTCTTAGTTGTGGTAACTGGTTTCTGTGGCTTTTGTATTTTTTTTCTGTGATCTCATGTCCCTTAGATTGTTATCTGTGGGAATTATTTGAGGGCTGGGTTGCAACTGTTTCCCCCAGAAGGGTTTGTTTGATTCTGCCAGTCATCTAGGGGACCAGAGCACTTATCTTAAATGCTTCTCTTGAAGTTTCTGGTTATGTAAATTTGGGCTACAGACATACGTGAGAACTGCTTTTGTTTAAATATTCTCAGGGCAGATTGTACTCCCCTTCCATACAAGGTGAATGTCAAAACAGGCAATTTCACTTGCTGTCCCCATGGTGGGCCAGGTTTATTTCTCATTACCATTGCATGGAAGGTCTATCCCTTCTGGATCCTAGCTTTAACCTGAGAGTTGTATTAGACTCCAGCCTTGGGCAAGCCTTAGGCTCTGCTCCTGTCCCTGTGACTTTCAAAGCAGCAGAGAATGCTCTATTCAAGGTCACCAATGCTCTGTTCAAGGTCACCAAGCAGATGCCCTGAGGATAAAGCCTACCTTTATTTCTCTTACATCTTGGGATTTCTATTTTCATTTTATTTTTTGTTATTCACCTGTTCTTTATTTCTTGCCACATCAGTAGTAACATTAAAAAAAGATGTTTATATTCTATGCAAATTTTTCTTATTTTCCTTAGAAGGGATGTTCAAGGTCTCAAGTCTGCCATACTGCTTCAAATAAAAGCCACTTCACACATGCTCTCCTTCCTTACATGTATATATATTATTTTTCTCTTTTATGTATTTCATATGTAAATATGAAATATATTGTTTCATTTTGACCCTCTCCCAAAAGATTATATACTGTGAAGTAAGAGGTAACTGTGATGATAAGCTAAACCTGATAATTTGATAATTGTTGGTAAAAATTGGAGATAAACAATACTTTAGTATGTCACAGGAAAATATCCAATTATACTATCACTTATGTCTACTAGAAATCAGCAAAATGTAAACCATAGTTATTAGTATAAAGCGTGGACAACCATTTTCCAAATTGGTAGTCTGAAAACTAGAGGTAAAAACCAGTCCAGTCAAGGTAATCTCTATTTTAATGTTATGTTTCTTCTCACTATCTCCAAAAATACTAGGAAATTGACAAGTGATGTGACAGAGAGATGGATAAAACACTATCATGAACTTCTTTCTGATTTCTCCCTAGTCATTAATTTCCATTTTGACAACTATGGAATATATACTTAAAAGCTTTTGGAATTTGATTATCAAAATCAGAATCTTTTAAAATACTGACTATAAGCTCCTTGACAAGAGAAGCTTATTTTCTATTAAGAGTTTGGATTAAAGGAAAAGTGAGATATTATCTCTATATTCAAGGAAATCACTGTGTGCTAGTTCAGCCTAACCAACAAAAACATGTTATATTGGTATAATGAATAGAGATTTATAAAAAGCATTAAGATATCACATAGGAAAGCTCTCTGATCTAATATCAGAGGGATGAGATGTTGAACCATGATGCACAATGTA
Organism: Balaenoptera musculus; assembly: GCF_009873245.2. Lineage (NCBI taxonomy): Eukaryota > Metazoa > Chordata > Mammalia > Artiodactyla > Balaenopteridae > Balaenoptera > Balaenoptera musculus. The sequence goes on from NC_045806.1 coordinate 30,094,828, forward strand.
GAACAATTGGAGAAATGAGTAGGGAAGAAACAGTTGGTGCTCACCAATTATCCCACGTATAATTTACAATCTGCTTTGCAGTTAAGTTAGGCTATATGACAGGTTCTGGTCAATGGACAATGCATGAAAGTAGCATAAGTCACTTCTTAGCTAAGGCAGTTAAGAGCGGGGGTACCTCTTTCATCCTGCTTTGCCTGCTGACATGACCTGTGTGTTCCAGATGGTATGGCAACAATATGGAGAAGAACTGACCAGTCTTCATTAGACTTCACAAAAGTGAGAAAAAATATTAATTGTGGTTAGTTATGAGATGTCTGGCTATAGCTGCAGGTAATGTTAATTACCTAGATTAATACAGTAAGGTCTTAGTTTGGGATCCACCCAAAACAGACCCCAACACTGGCATTTGAGAATGAGTGGTTTATTTGGAAGGTGACACCAGGACACACCAGTGAGGAAGTAAAATGGTGAAGAGATGATGGTGAATAAAACACTTGTTTTCAAACAGTTGCTATGGGTAACTTGAGCTTCATCCTGCTGGGGAATTCTGAAGGACAGTATAGACTATACACTTCAGAGTTATTCCTAAGTGATTACTAAGGGATGATGGGAGTGCGAGTTTTTATGCACCAGCTTCTGTTAGCCATTGATTATAGGTTTCTTCTGGGAGGTGTTGATTCCCCAGCACTTTTTGCCTGATATACAAGTGAGAAAATGGGCCTTGATGGCCAGAGAAAGCTCTCAAAGAAATGCAGGTGTGCACAGCGTGGTTTCACTTGTATGAAGGCACAAGACAACATGACATATCATAGGAAGTATAATGTGAGAGGCTGCATGGCATGAGATAGCACTGAAGAGATAATATGGCATCCAATCATGGAGGCTCTTCTTTGCCATATGAGGACCTTTTGTCTTTTGGTCTTGTCAGTGGCAGAAAGCTGTGGATGGATTATAAGTGTAGGAGTGATGTGGTCAGCTTTGTACTCTAGATTGGTCACTCTAGAGGGTATTTGGAGAATGGAATTGAAGTGGACCAATTCAGTGATTGTTATAGTTCTCCAGTGATGAGACCACAGGACTCGAAACTATGACAATGATAATAGAGACAATACTGATAAAAGCTAATATTATTTAGCAGTCAGTATGTGCCAAATACATAATTTTAACATAATGAGTTATTTAATACAACAACCATATCAATAGAAATTATTATTATATGTGTTTTTAGGAAACTGTAGTGGAGAAAGTTTGAGTACTTTATTGAAGATCAGAGTTAAGAGGTGGATGAGCTTGGATGTAAACCCAGGATATGTTGTTCCAGAGTCTACACTCTTAACAAGCTCAACACTTGCTGTTGGTAAAAAAGAATAGATTTGTTTATGTTATTTGGTGAAATGAGCAAATCATGGTGATTTTTTCTAAGGAAGAGGATGACTCCAACATTTCTACCACGGATAAAAGGTTAGATGCACATTTATAAGCAATATTTTTAAAACAAGAGAAAATTCTTCATTGTGTAAAATGTTGCTAAGAGGCATTTATTTTAACAACAGCAAGAAAGCTTCTGAAGTTTATTTTATCCCTATGGTTGTAATAAAAGAAATGAACCCTGAATTGCACTAATTTCTTCCAAGAAACTGGTACACTAATTTGGGGCCAAAGAACTAAAGTATGAAATAGCTCAATGACAGGAAGTATAGTATTTTGTTTACTGGCAATTTGGCAGGTAGAGTCTTCTGACCTGGGAAAATGGTCCTGTAGGCAGGAGGGGCTTATTTTTGTCATGACGTGAAAAGCAAACCTAACATGGATAAGATTAGTAGCCTTACTTGTAGTGGCCGCTTCATATAGATTTGAATTTTTAAATATTTTTTCTTAAAGACAAAGATGTGCCACACTTCAAATATTCTTTCTCTAAAGATGGCTGAAATTATATGGAAAATGAGCTTGAATATTAATTTTGGTGGTACTGACAGCCAAATAATCACCATGAGTGTTGTGGTTCTACTGTAGAGACTGAAGGTGATTGTCATTCAGTCTTCATTTGAAAGTACATTTCCTCAGATCAGTGCTCTAAAAATATATTTCTTAGGCTAGGTGAGTGCTGTAGGAGAAACTTATTAAATGTTGGTAGGAACTACAGTTGACCCTTGAACAACACGAGTTTGAACTGTGAGGGTCCACTTATACATGGAATTTTTTCACTAAGTGCATACTATAGCACTACACGATCCATGGTTGGTTGAATCCAAGGATGCAGAACCGTGGATACAGAGGGCCGACTGTAAAGTTATACATGGATTTTGAACTGCAGGGGTCAGCACCCCTAACTCCTGTGTTGTTCAAGAAGATGAGCCAACTGTCCATTGAATTCCACAAACACTCAACAAAGAAACACCTGCCAGAGAAGCACAGCAGGAAAATAGGCAGCAGGTGCCGCACCCTTGGCATTTGCTCAGAGTAAAACAATCCCTGGTTCCACTGAGGCAGAAGGGGGGGTGTTCTTTCTTGTAGCTGTTATTTTTCTGTTCTCTAGCAATGCAGAGTTATATTTATTTATAAATGGATTAAAAATATCTCCACATTTCTTAACTGACACATTTTGAATACCTATCAGTCTTTCAAATTTGCTAAAATTGTTGCTTATCTACTTACTGGCTGACTGATTGCTTGTGAAACTTTTTTTTTCAGTCATTTAAGCTTTCAGTTTATTTTAGAAAAATCATAATAAAAAGAAGGTAATATTTACAGAACAATAGGATTCAAATTCAAAATGACCATTTCAAGCTATGACTCTTCTTCTACCTGTAAGATCTTGAGTTATAGGCTTAACCTCACAGTCTTGTTTCTTATCTGCAAAATAGGGTTGCTGTGATTATTAAATGCATATGGCCCAAGGTAGAATTGCTGAATATATATTAGGTGCTATTTTATGCTAAAAATGTCTTAGGAATGCCATGATATAATAATTGAATTTGAAGTGTTCCTTAAGGATCACCTATCCCAATCCTACGTTAGCTGGTAAGGAAACTGAGTAAATTGTTGGTGATTACAAAATTATTAGTGGCAGAATTAAGGTTTTTATCTAGATTTCTTAATTGATGCTCTAATTTTCGTGGACATTTCTTAATTTTAGTTCTTTTTTTAAATTTATTTATTTTTGGCTGTGTTGGGTCTTCATTTCTGTGCGAGGGCTTTCTCTAGTTGCGGCAAGTGGGGGCCACTCCTCATCGCGGTGCGCGGGCCTCTCATTATTGCGGCCTCTCTTGTTGCGGAGCACAGGCTCCAGACGCGCAGGCTCAGTAATTGTGGCTCACGGGCCCAGTTGCTCCGTGGCATGTGGGATCTTCCCAGACCAGGGCTCGAACCCGTGTCCCCTGCATTGGCAGGCAGATTCTCAACCACTGCGCCACCAGGGAAGCCCTTAATTTTAGTTCTTAAAGATAATTTTTATTACTTAAAAAAGGAAAAGAAACAGTTAAAAGCAGTTGCTGACTACTCATGGCAATTTATAGTTGTAATATCACTTTCATGAATAAAGAATCCAATAAATAAATATTGTAGCAACTCTGGATGTTAGATGTAGAATAGGATAAAATGACCAGATGGTTGATTTCAATGTAAAATACTTTTCTTGCCTATTTCAAGACTTTTCAAAATCTAAAAGAAAGCATTTTCTTCTCTGATTTAGAAGGAGAAAAACCAGCACAGCAAAAGTGCAACTGTTGAGAGTGGGCAGGGTTGTGTTGGGGTAAGGTTGAAATTACAACCTCACAAAATTTTATCTTGTAGCAAAGAGAGGATGAATCCATCCTGATTTTGCCATCGAAAAAGTAAATTCAAACAAAATAAAATGAGAGAAGGCATTTCAAATTATTTTGAAAAGTAATGATTTCTGTATTGGTATATAAAGTATATACTTGCTCATATTATTACAAATTCAAAGCAGTGATATATATATATATATATATATATATATATATATATATCTCCACACATACATATGTATGTATGTCACTTTGCCTCATCTAGATCATAGACTGGTTGCTCCAGTACCATCCTTAAACTAGGTGTCATTCACATTACTGAGCATATTACACATGCTGAGTTCATTTACCTTTAGAGTTGTCCAATGAGGTATGTATCATCTTCACTTTTGGTTGAAGAAATTGAGGCTCAAAGTAGTTAAGATGTGTGTTGAAATTACAGAAACAAGGTTTTGTTCTAGTTCTCTTTTTAAAAATATTGGGTTATAATTCTGTGAGGTCAGTGTGCCTCGTTTAAGCCACAGGGTAGTCTAGCAGAAGTCTCACACTCACTCCCACAAGGAGGGCCATGGATTAGAGAAGAACGAGGGCTGATGTTCAGCCAGTAAGAACCGATTTAGCTAAAATGATTGTTAACATTTGGAAATACTACTCTGCCACCTGCCTTGCACCAGCCTGCCTGACATCACCTTACCTGGAATCTAGGAAATTCCTAGATTTCTCCACAATCCAGTAGGGCAGAAATCATAGCTGGCAAAGCAAAAGCTTCCTGTATCCTGCTCAGGGCTTTGCCCAGCAGCAAAAAAGTGAGGGTGGGGAATTGGCTACTGCCTGCTTTCTCATTCCACCTGGAAGCCCTGAGAACAAGGGAGTATGGGGTAGGCAGCCTGTAGATGTCAGCCTTCTGGGGCACAGAACCAAGCAGGGGAGAGGTAAGAATGGGTATGGTGGGGCAGATGGAGTATAACCAGCATGGCAGTGGAATGAAAGATCATTACAGGAATTAAAATGAGCCCTAAAGAAATACACAAATCTGCAATTCTAGCACAGCTGAGTTTATGACCCTATGTTCATGTCTGAGGTAGGAACCCTAAATTAAGAGAAGGAAAGCAGAGGATTTGGGTTTCAACTCTTTCAAGGGCTAGTAGGTTTATGTTGTAGTTGCTTCCTCTTCTGATCTAGAGGCCTCTGTAATAACCCCCCTGGCGTCTATGTAGATGCAGGGCCCTGAATTTGTCTGTCATTCTCCAACTGTTGGAAAATGTCAATATTCACTTCACATTTACTAACAGTCAGGTTGTTGAAGTGGGAACATCTGCTGAAGAGGATTTATGACAGCAGTCCTTGGAGTTAGACTGTGGGGCTAATGGCTTTCGAGAACCCTGGGATGCTGAGTCATGTGTATGTTTTAGGGAGCCCTTCTTAGGCAGACCTTACTTCCTCTTGCTGCATAAGTATTGTGAACATGCTCTCGTTCAGTTTTGTTCAAGAGGCAAAATATCTAGTATTTATAAACATCTTTTAAATGGAAACATATAGATCCTTATGTTAAGTCTTCTAGGAGGATGATGTAAGTCTGATTATAAAAGAGCAGTAATATAAAAGCCAGAGTATAAAAAAGCAGGAATTTGAATGTTTTTAAATTCTGACAGGAATTTACTTGCATGAGAGTATCACAGGAAGCTGTGTGTGATGGAGGAAAGTGGAATCCAGTGAAAAGCCACGTAAATCTGTGATACCCCTAAATGAGTTCTGTGTTACCTGTGTTATCACTGTACTTCCATTAAGTTCCACATAGCTGTCTAATTAATTTGGAAATTATGTTATCTCTATGTATTAGTTTTCTAGGGCTGCTATAACAAAATTCCACAGACTGGGTGACTGAAATGACAGAAATATATTTTCTCACAGTTCTGGGGGCTAGTTCAAGGTGTCAGTGGGTTTGTTTCTTCTGAGATCTCTCTCCTTGGTTTGCAGACGGACAGCTTCTTGCTGTGAACTCACATGGTTATCCCTCTGTCTGTGTTGTTTGTGTCCTAATCTCCTCTTCTTATAAGGACACCAGTCATATTGAATCAGAACCTGCCCTAATGGCCCCACATAATTACCTTTTTAAAGACCCTATCTCCAAATACAATCACATTCTGAGTTACTGGAGGGTTAAGGCTTCAACATATAATTTTGGGGGAAGGGGACACAACTGAGTCCATAACACCCCATGAGGTCCATTATCACTGTATTTCTGTAACCCTCTTAATGAGCTGTATCCCAGTATGTACTGCACAGTTATATAACATCAGTATGGCACATTTTAGTCTGTGCAATGTCTATTCAATATCCATTTATCTCTTCCTTTTCTTTAGACTACCAAGATATTCCCTCAGGTATCCACCTGTTTATGAGATCATTAGCACCAAGAGGTAAGCCTGGATTGGCTTAGCTCAGTCAGCATACCTTTCTCTTTGGCTACAGCCACTGGTGCAGTGCTGGACATATGATCTATGCCAGCCCAGTTACTGTGAACCTGTAGACTTCTTTCTTTTACTGTGGCAGATATTTTTTCTTCTGAATATGGACAAGAAAGCATGTAACCTTTGGAGTTTTTGGCAGCCATCTTGTGACCATGGATGAGAGCCAGGTCTAAGATGATGCTGCAGAAGGAGAGAGATGAAAGGGATCAGGGTTCTTGAAGATCCTATTGATCTATTGAATCAAACCATCCTTGAAATTCATCCCACATCAGGACTTTCCAACTATGTAAACCAATACATTTCCTTTACAGTTTGAGCTGTATTTAGCTCTTCTTTTTTGCAGCTGAATGTATTCTTTTTTTTTTTTTTCTTGGTTGATACCATTTTTTGGCAGTTCTGAATAAAACCGCCATAAACATTTGTGTGCTGGTTTTTGTTCGGACGTACATACGTTTTCAACTCATTTGGGTAAATACCAAGGAGCACAATTGCTTGATCGTATGGTACAAATATATTTAAGTTTTTCTGTTTTGTTTTTTAAATGCCAAACTGTCTTCCAATGTGGCTGGGCCCTTTTTTCATTCTTACCAGCAATGAATGAGCGTTCCTGTAGCTCCACATCCTTAGTAGCATTAGGTATTGTCAGTGCTATGGGTTTTATCCATTCTAATGGGTGTGTAGTAATATCTCATTGTTGTTTTAGCTTGCAGTCCCCTAAAGACTATGATGTTGAGCGTCTTTTCATGTGTTTTTTTGCCGTATGTATACTTTCTTTGGTGAGGTGTCTGTTCAGATCTTTTGCCCTTTTTTTTTTTTTAACATCTTTATTGGAGTATAATTGCCTTACAGTGCTGTGGTTTTGCCTATGTTTTAATTGAGTTGTTTCCTTATTGTTGAATTTTAAGAGTTTTTTGTATATTTTGGATACCAGTCCTTTATCGGATATGCGTTTTGCGAATATTTTCTGCCAATCTATGGCTTGTGTTTTCATTCTCTTAACAGTGCCTTTTGCAGAGCAGATGGTCTTAATTTTAACGAAGTCCGATTTGTCAATTTGGCAGCTTCCTCTGGGGCCCAGGCCATAGTGGTCTGGTACCATCCTCAGATGTCTTCCTATGGTCCCTGACATCCAAGTCACGCCTCCTCCAGACGGATGGCTCTCCCACAACCCCTGTGTCAAGGAACGCTTAGAGCCCCCTCAGTCTGCTCAAAGCAGAGGCATCAGAGAGTTTTCCAGCCTCTGCAGCTTCACCCACGTGGGAGACGTGTGTGGACCTGGACTGCTTGGCACCTGCCCTGGGGCTTCAGACTTCCCTTCCCCCACTGTCACGCCCACCCCTCCCTCCAGCACTGGGAGGTTAGCCGCTGCCCTGGGAAGAGGGCTTCTTGGTTTTCTTGGGGAAGAAGCTACTCCCTCCTTTACCCAAGTCTCTGAATCCCTCTTTTCACTCCCCTAACCCTAACCAGCACAAGCAGGGTAAAGGGAGCTGGCTCCCCTGGGAAACAGTGCCCACCCCATCCCCCTGGGGCAAAGACAGGCAGCTGGCAGGCTATCCCCATCTGTGCCCTTTATTTCTCTCTGTCCCGGGCACCAGGCACACCTGTGTCCTGGGCCAGTCCACAGCCCCCAGGATCTCAGTCTGCTTGGGCTGCTATAACAAAATACCATAGAGTGGGTGGTTTAAACAACAGACATTTACTTCTCATAATTCTGGAGGCTGGGAAGTCCAGGGTCAAGGTGCTGCCAGGTTCAGTGTCTAGTGAGAGCTCTCTTCCTGGGTTGCAGACGGCCGTCTCTCACTGTGTCTTCACAAAGTGGAGAGCAGCTGAATGTATTCTGATACAAGGCAGTGATGCTTTGTGCTTTCTGATCTTACAGAGATAACCTTCCAGCAAGTCAACAAATGTTTATTGTTCATCTGCTATGTGTGCGCCAGTCACTTTATTAGGTGCAGGGGAGAAATATTTGTGCAAATTAGATAATCCTAGCTTTCTTAGCTTATAGTTTAGTTTGGGACACAAACTTTCATTAAATAATCACACAAATAAATGTATAATTGTAACTTTGAAAGCACAAAAAAAGAGATATACTCAAGGTTATAAAAGACTATAAAAGGAGGAGCTCACCTAGTACTTGTTCTAGTCAAATTTTCCACAAGGAAGGCCTATTTAACCTGGAATTTGGAAGAAGAGTACCAGTTAACTAGGTGACAGAAAGGAACAACAATAACAAAGTCTTGAATCAGGAAAGAAGAAGGCACAGCATTTAAGAAACTAAGTGAAAAAAAAAAAAAAAAAGAAAGAAACTAAGTGAACGCCAGTGTGTGTGGCTCACATAGATTTAGTGGGAGAGGACATGGCATGGCGTTCTTTTAAAACAATACTTGTTGCAGGATCTGAGGTCTGGAGCTTCTCGCATGCTATTTGTTTATTTATTTAAATCCATTTATTTATTTATTTATTTATTTATTTATTTATTTATTTATTTATGGCTGAGTTGGGTCTTCGTTGCTGCGTGCGGGCTTTCTCTAGTTGCAGCGAGCGGGGGCTACTCTTTGCTGCGGCACGTGGGGTTCTCATTACGGTGGCGTCTCTTGCTGCGGAGCACGGGCTCTACGCGCGTGGGCTTCAGTAGTTGTGGCACATGAGCTTAGCTGCTCCACGGCATGTGGGATCTTCCCAGACCAGGGCTCCAACCGGTGTCCCCTGCATTGGCAGGCAGATTCTCAACCACTGTGCCACCAGGAAAGCCCTCGCATGCTATTTAAAAACAAATTATCTGTCATTATTTCATTGTGCTCCTTATCTCAATGGTGAGACAATTGAAACTCCTAATTATAAATTTTATGCTGAAACCATCACGGACATTTCTTTCTCCGTTTTACCTGGAAGATTTGGAATATTCAAGATATGTAAAGATTAGTGCAGGGTTTTAGTGTGTGCATGCACATCTCTGTGTGTGTGTGTGTTTATGAATGTGTGTGTGTTTATGAATGTCTGTGTGTCTATATGTGCATATTTATGAATATGTGTGTGTTTGATATGTGTATATATTTATGAATGTGTATGTATGTGTAGCAAAGTCACTAAGTAGAGGCTTGGCTCTGCCCATGCTATGGGGCCAGGCCTAGGCAAACATATATAATTACCTTCAGAATCCATTATTATAAAGGGATTTTCCTCTAAGATTGTCAAAAGGTTAGCTTAGGATAAATGGAACATTTACCAAATTCTTCAAAGTTTATTGCAAACATCAGCATCAGCCCTTTCTGGCTCCTTCTCTCTCATTCCCAAAAGAACATCTTAGGCCTATTTTTCTGCCAAGAGTCGAGTTCCAAGAGCAGAGAGAAGTTATGGTTTGAACAAAGAACAAACTCTGAACTGACCCTTTGAGTACCAGACACTTAACTTTTAAATTTCTTCTCTCAAAGAAATCTATTTATAGACTTAGTCTTCCTTATAGAAAATATCTGAAATATTTGCCCCCAGGTTCATTATGCACGAGGATGTCAGCAGCACAGTCTGATGGCTATAGCAGAAGATTCAGCAAAAAGAACTATCTGAGAAGACAATACCTTTACAGATAGTTACCAGTCCCAAATTTAATAACACAGTGGGCATGTTTTGATAAAATATTTTCAGTTATTATATGCTATGATGTAGAAGGAAATATAAGAAGTCTTTCTCTTAAGTATGTTATATTTGTGAGTCATATAATACAACTATGTTTGGAGTTATGCAGCTACAAGGCAAGGAATGCCAAGAAATGCTGGCAACCACCGGAAGCCAAGAAGAGATATGGAAGGAATCCTCCCCTGGAGACTTCAGAGAGAGCATGGCCCTGCTGACACCTTGATTTTGAACTTGAAGCATTAAGAGCTATGAGAGAAGACTTTTCTATTGTTTTAAGCCTCCCAATTTATCGTACTTTGTTATGGCAGCTCTAGTAAACTAACACAAGCCCCTATTATGAAGTTCATGGAACATCAGGTTTGGAATTGATTCATTATACTGTCGACCAGTATCTCAGAAGTGTTCTTAAGTCTCCTTTGAGATGTTGGAAGGTGTTCTGCAAAAAGGGATTCTGATGGACCGATAAATTTGGGAAGTATTTCATATCTTAGCTCTAACTTAAAAATTCACACTGAGTTTTGGGGATATCAAAGATTATGAGAAGTAGAGAAACTGACTTTTTGCTTACCCTGAATTTCTCAAGTATATTTGATCAAAGATTCCTCTTTTCATCAGGCACCATGTAACATGTCCACAGACAAATGGGTTCTGAGGGACTTGGGTCAGACATGCTAATGTAAGGAAATACAGGCCCTTGAAGGAGCGCTATGACCAGAGTTATGTTGAGGAAAAGGATCCTGCAGCAGCAAGTAAGATAAAGAGGAGAGAAGAGGAGATAGAGGCAGGGAGGGCAGACCTGAGCAGGGAGCAGGGTGGTGAGGAGAGAAAGACAAAGGTTAAAGAGAAAACCAAGGGAGAAGGCACGAGGGCTGGAGACATTGGCTAGCAGCTCTCTCCTATTTACAACACAACAGCTATGGTGTTTAATACATCTTTTACATGTGAAATGGCTTTTGTCAAATTTTGGATTAGTGTTCACTGTAGTACTGTAGGAGTTTCCTTATTATTTTTAAAATTTTCTTTGGTTTGTTTATTCTACCCAAATATATATATATATAATTTTTTTTTACTTGACTGTGGTATTGCTGATTGCACATGCTCAAGAATTTAACCAATGGTCTAGTCCCTAAAAAAAGCAGATGAAGGGCATGAAGGAGAAGAGGTACAATGAAAGTATTCTTAAATTCCTTAAATCTCATTTGTGACCAGTGGCTAAGGAGGAACCAACCTCTAAGGAATCCCCCCACCCCACCCAAGTGAGCCAGGACTGCTTGACTCCTTACCCCCAGGAGAAGCCAGGGAGAAGTTTTCTCCTCAGCCAGTTTCTGGAAGGCTTATTTGTACCATGGATCTGCAATGGCAGAATTAAGATGAAATTTCCATGAAGAAGCCAGAGAGGAGAAAAATGCCACATATGGTTGGAAATTCCCCATATTCCAATGATAGGTGACATTCATTTCTAAGTTAGGTTTAGTATCAGTAAATTAGTTGGAAAGGTTTGTGTAAAAATCTGTCATAAACTCCTGCCTACTACATCTCTTACTGAAAAATCTGTCTAAAATTAGTAACAGAATATTCTAGGCTTGGATGACAGGTAATGCTCTAGAACTTTTGTTACCACTGCACCTAACAATTCTATGCCTGGTGCTTACTCCGGGTTGAGTGCTGTAGATTTCTTCTATTCCTACTTGAGGGCAAAACTGAATAAGAAATGGAAGTTGCATTTTGAATTGAGGTAACATTTAGGAATGATTTAGGAAACTTGATTAATGAGAACACAGGCTTTTATGATTCAGTCATTAGGAGGCTTGTTTTTACCATTTTCATGTTTGAAACAGGTTCTAAATAATGTTCTATCAAACTGTTATAAAGCGTTTATAAATGGCATCTCAGAATTATTTACATGTCTCTTGAACATGATAAAACTCTTCTATAATAAATTATTATAGAAAAGGCACTGCTATTAATCATTCATTAAATGTTAATAACATTTATCAATGTTTATTTCCTTTAAAGTGAAAAAAAATAGTATTTCATATTGAAAAATATCAACTGAATTAAGGATTTTATTTTTTTCCAGATTTGACTCTAGACTGAAACAGATTTTTACCTTTTAAAAATTCTAGTTATTAATATTAATGTAGATAAAAAGAATATATTTGCATTTTTATAAGACACCCAGTCTCTACAGTAAAGAAGAGCTCTGTGAGAATATAAGGAAAAAAATTAAAATTGGATTGTGCACTATAATTTTAAAACATTTTTTGTATTCCTCAACAAGGAAAGTGTTTCTAAATACTCACGTTCTTATTTAGTATATTTATGTCATCTTCTGGTGATGGTCAGTTAAGTTGGAAATATTAAAATTAATAGGTCCTGGTAGCATCAAAATAATTTGGTATTTCCAAACAGAATCAGTAGCTGACATTCTTTAGGTTGTATGGAGTGACCATTCTGTTAGTCTGCTAGTCCTAATATACCAGAATAGGTGCTAAATAAAATCAGGACTTAGACTTTTGAGGGGATGGGGAATACTGTGTTATGAAACCGTACCTGATATGGTAGGTGTGGATCTATTGTATATGTTCGAGTATGGCAATGTAGTTTGATAAACTTTTCCTGCAGTCTTCCTTCAGAAAGTGGGCTTTTCTTGTGTTAATGCTTGGGAAGAGTTAAGTCCCTAGACTAGAAAGTAGAACCTAGGAAGAAAGTCAAACTTGGGCCAGAAAGGAACCTCATTTTGGACTTTGCTTTGTTGAATTTAAACCTCCCAAAATCTAGAATCATGTATAAGCTCTTTTTCATGACAGGTATGAGAGATTTTGCTTCATGGACACACTATGATAAATTGAAAGCATTATGTTAACCTTTAATAAAGACAGTAATGCTGTAAGATATTCAGAGATGAGTATTGTGGCTCTTAGGGAGTTTCTCTACTTGTCTCCCCTCCAATCTCCATTTCCACCCCTGGCCAATATAGTAGTCTCTATAGTACCTAGGAAGAAACACAAAGAGAAAATAAATTTCAGGAAATATTTTGGAGCTTTGATGTACAATGATGATTGCCCTCTGAGAAATTCTCACTTTATTTTTATTGGATGTTTCATTTCAGTAAGAAGGTCATGGTTTTCTTCCCTAACCTAATTGTTTTTCTAAGAGTTGCAGACATGGCTGGAAAAATAAGTTGGAGGTATGGAGAGGTGAGGTGAGGTTTACAATACTTTAATTATGGATTAATTTTGAACTGTAAATTTAGTTCCTTAAATAGAAATCTATGAATTGGAAGAGCTGTTATTTGAAATACCTTTAGATGGGAATAGAGCTCACTGATTGGTGAAATATGCATGGGATTTCGAAGTATCTGTAAGCACAAGGTCTGCATGTTTCCAATATGATGTAATAAAGTCCTCAACTCTTGGTTTAACATTATTTAACTAATTTTGTCATAATTTTTAAGATGCATATGTTTGCTGATATGTCAGTAAAAACATCCAAAATAACATATTTTTATTAAGAAAAATTTAACTATTATTAGTGAGTGCTTGCTAGTTTTTAGTCAGTACACTAGGTATTTTAATACATTATTGCATTTCATTCTTTTTTTTTTTTCTAGAAAGCATTCTTTATTTAATTTCTTTTTTTATTTTTTTAAAATTTTTTTAAACATCTTTATTGAAGTATAATTGCCTTACAATGGTGTATTAGCTTCTGCTTTATAACAAAGTTAATCAGTTATACGTATACAATATGTTCCCATATCTCTTCCCTCTTGCATCTACCTCCCTCCCACCCTCCCCATCCCACCCCTCTAGGTGGTCACAAAGCACCGAGCTGATCTCCCTGTGCTATGCGGCTGCTTCCCACTAGCTATCTATTTTACATTTGGTAGTGTATATATGTCCATGACACTCTCTCACCCTGTCACATCTCACCCCACCCCCTCCCCATATCCTCAAGTCCATTCTCTAATAGGTCTGTGTCTTTATTCCCGTCTTGCCACTAGGTTCTTCATGGCCTTTTTTTTTTCCCTTAGATTCCGTATATATGTGTTAGCATACTGTATTTGTTTTTCTCTTTCTGACTTACTTCACTCTGTATGACAGTCTCTAACTCCATCCACCTCATTACAAATACCTCCATTTCATTTCTTTTTATGGCTGAGTAATATTCCATTGTATATATGTGCCACATCTTCTTTATCCATTCATCCGATGATGGACATTTAGGTTGCTTCCATGTCCTGGCTATTGTAAATAGAGCTGCAATGAACATTGTGGTACATGACTCTTTTTGAACTATGGTTTTCTCAGGGTATATGCCTAGTAGTGGGATTGCTGGGTCGTATGGTAGTTCTATTTTTAGTTTTTTAAGGAACCTCCATACTGTTCTCCATAGTGGCTGTATCAATTTACATTCCCACCAACAGTGCAAGAGTGTTCCCTTTCCTCCACACCCTCTCCAGCATTTATTGTTTGTAGATTTTTTGATGATGGCCATTCTGACCGGTGTGAGATGATATCTCACTGTAGTTTTGATTTGCATTTCTCTAATGATTAATGATGTTGAGCATTCTTTCATGTGTTTGTTGGCAATCTGTATATCATCTTTGGAGAAATGTCTATTTAGGTCTTCTGCCCATTTTTGGACTGGGTTGTTCGTTTTTTTGTTATTGAGCTGCATGAGCTGCTTGTAAATCTTGGAGATTAATCATTTGTCAGTTGCTTCATTTGCAAATATTTTCTCCCATTCTGATGGTTGTCTTTTGGTCTTGTTTATGGTTTCCTTTGCTGTGCAAAAGCTTTTAAGTTTCATTAGGTCCCATTTGTTTTTTTGTGTTCTTATTTCCATTTCTCTGGGAGCTGGGTCAAAAAGAATCTTCCTGTGATGTATGTCATAGAGTGTTCTGCCTATGTTTTCCCCTAAGAGTTTGATAGTGTCTGGCCTTACACTTAGGTCTTTAATCCATTTTGAGTTTATTTTTGTGCATGGTGTCAGGGAGTGTTCTAATTTCCTACTTTTACATGTATCTGTCCAATTTTCCCAGCACCACTTATTGAAGAGGCTGTCTTTTCTCCACTGTATATGCTTGCCTCCTTTATCAAAGATAAGGTGACCATATGTGCGTGGGTTTATCTCTGGGCTTTCTATCCTGTTCCATTGATCTATATTTCTGTTTTGGTGCCAGTACCAAACTGTCTCGATTACTGAAGCTTTGTAATATAGTCTGAAGTCAGGGAGCCTGATTCCCCCAGCTCCATTTTTCGTTCTCAAGATTGCTTTGGCTATTCGGGGTCTTTTGTGTTTCCATACAAATTGTGAAATTTTTTGTTCTAGTTCTGTGAAAAATGCCAGTGGTAGTTTGAAAGGGATTGCATTGAATCTGTAGATTGCTTTGGGTAGTAGAGTCATTTTCACAATGTTGATTCCTCCAATCCAGGAACATGGTATATCTCTCCATCTATTTGTATCATCTTTAATTTCTTTCATCAGTGTCTTATAATTTTCTGCATACAGGTCTTTTGTCTCCTTAGGTAGGTTTATTCCTAGATATTTTATTCTTTTTGTTGCAATAGTAAACGGGAGTGTTTTCTTAATTTCACTTTCAGATTTTTCGTCATTAGTGTATAGAAATGCAAGAGATTTCTGTGCATTAATTTTGTATCCTGCTACTTTACCAAATTCATTGATTAGCTCTAGGAGTTTTCTGGTAGCATCTTTAGGATCCTCTATGTATAGTATCATGTCATCTGCAAACAGTGACAGCTTTACTTCTTCTTTTCCGATTGGATTCCTTTTATTTGTTTGTCTTCTCTGATTGCTGTGGCTAACACTTCCAAAACTATGTTGAATAATAGTGGTGAGAGTGGACAACCTTGTCTTGTTCCTGATCTTAGTGGAAATGGTTTCAGTTTTTCACCATTGAAGCAATGTTGGCTGTGGGTTTGTCATATATG
The DNA here is from genome assembly GCF_009873245.2 of Balaenoptera musculus. NCBI lineage: Eukaryota > Metazoa > Chordata > Mammalia > Artiodactyla > Balaenopteridae > Balaenoptera > Balaenoptera musculus. Next base: position 30,110,653 of record NC_045806.1, read on the forward strand.
GCCTTTATTATGTTGAGGAAAGTTCCCTCTCTGCCTACTTTCTGCAGGGCTTTTATCATAAATGGGTGTTGAAATTTGTCAAAAGCTTTCTCTGCATCTATTGAGATGATCATATGGTTTTTCTCCTTCAATTTGTTAATATGGTGTATCACATTGATTGATTTGCGTATATTGAAGAATCCTTGCATTCCTGGGATGAACCCCACTTGATCATGGTGTATGATCCTTTTAATGTGCTGTTGGATTCTGTTTGCAAGTATTTTGTTGAGGATTTTTGCATCTATGTTCATCAGTGATATTGGCCTGTAGTTTTCTTTCTTTGTGACATCTTTGTCTGGTTTTGGTATCAGGGTGATGGTGGCCTCGTAGAATGAGTTTGGGAGTGTTCCTCCCTCTGCTATATTTTGGAAGAGTTTGAGAAGGATAGGTGTTAGCTCTTTTCTAAATGTTTGATAGAATTCACCTGTGAAGCCATCTGGTCCTGGGCTTTTGTTTGTTGGAAGGTTTTTAATCACAGTTTCAATTTCAGTGCTTGTGATTGGTCTGTTCATATTTTCTATTTCTTCCTGGTTCAGTCTCAGCAGTTTGTGCATTTCTAAGTATCTGTCCATTTCTTCTAGGTTGTCCATTTTATTGGCATAGAGTTGCTTGTAGTAATCTCTCATGATCTTTTGTATTTCTGCAGTGTCAGTGGTTACTTCTCCTTTTTCATTTCTAATTCTATTGATTTGAGTCTTCTCCCTTTTTCTCTTGATGAGTCTGGCTAATGGTTTATCAATTTTGTTTATCTTCTCAAAGAACCAGCTTTTAGTTTCATTGATTTTTGCTATTGTTTCCTTCATTTCTTTTTCATTTATTTCTGATCTGATCTTTATGATTTCTTTCCTTCTGCTAGCTTTGGGGTTTTTTGGTTCTTCTTTCTCTAATTGCTTTAAGTGCAAGGTTAGTTTGTTTATTCGAGATGTTTCTTGTTTCTTGAGGTAGGCTTGTATTGCTATAAACTTCCCTCTTAGCACTGCTTTTGCTGCGTCCCATAGGTTTTGGGTTGTCGTGTCTCCATTGTCATTTGTTTCTAGGTATTTTTTGATTTCCCCTTTGATTTCTTCAGTGGTCACTTCGTTATTAAGTAGTGTATTGTGTAGCCTCCATGTGTTTGTATTTTTTACAGATCTTTTCCTGTAATTGATATCTAGTCTCATAGCGTTGTGGTCAGAAAAGATACTTGATACGATTTCAATTTTCTTAAATTTACCCAGGCTTGATTTGTGACCCAAGATATGCTCTATCCTGGAGAATGTTCCATGAGCACTTGAGAAAAATGTGTATTCTGTTGTTTTTGGGTGGAATGTCCTATAAATATCAATTAAGTCCATCTTGTTTAATGTATCATTTAAAGCTTGTGTTTCCTTATTTATTTTCATTTTGGATGATCTGTCCATTGGTGAAAGTGGGGTGTTAAAGTCCCCCACTACGATTGTGTTGCTGTCGATTTCCCCTTTTATGGCGTTAGTATTTGCCTTATGTATTGAGGTGCTCCTATGTTGGGTGCATAAATATTTACAATTGTTATACCTTCCTCTTGGATCGATCCCTTGATCATTATATAGTGTCCTTCTTTGTCTCTTATAATATTCTTTATTTTAAAGGCTATTTTGTCCGATATGAGAATTGCTACTCCAGCTTTCTTTTGATTTCCATTTGCATGGAATATCTTTTTCCATCCCCACACTTTCAGTCTGTATGTGTCTCTAGGTCTGAAGTGGGTCTCTTGTAGACAGCATATATATGGGTCTTGTTTTTGTATCCATTCAGCCAGTCTATGTCTTTTGGTTGGGGCATTTAATCCATTCACGTTTAAGGTAATTATCGATATGTATGTTCCTATGACCATGTTCTTAATTGTTTTGGGTTTGTTTTTGTAGGTCCTTTTCTTCTCTTGTGTTTCCCACTTAGAGAAGTTCCTTTAGCATTTGTTGTAGAGCTGGTTTGGTGGTGCTGAATTCTCTTAGCTTTTGCTTGTCTGTAAAGCTTTTGATTTCTCCATCAAATCTAAATGAGATCCTTGCCGGGTAGAGTAATCTTGGTTGTAGGTTCTTCCCTTTCATCACTTGAAGTGTATCATGCCACTCCCTTCTGGCTTGTAGAGTTTCTGCTGATAAATCAGCTGTTAACCTTATGGGAGTTCCCTTGTATGTTATTTGTCGTTTTTCCCTTGCTGCTTTCAATAATTTTTCTCTGTCTTTAATTTTTGCCACTTTGATTACTATGTGTCTCGGCGTGTTTCTCCTTGGGTTTATCCTGTATGGGACTCTCTGTGCTTCCTGGACTTGGGTGGCTATTTCCTTTCCCATGTTAGGGAAGTTTTCGACTATAATCTCTTCAAATATTTTCTCTGGTCCTTTCTCTCTCTTCTCCTTCTGGGACCCCTATAATGCGAATGTTGTTGCGTTTCATGTTGTCCCAGAGGTCTCTTAGGCTGTCTTCATTTCTTTTCATTCTTTTTTCTTTATTCTGTTCCGCAGCAGTGAATTCCACCATTCTGTCTTCCAGGTCACTTATCCGTTCTTCTGCCTCAGTTATTCTGCTATTGATTCCTTCTAGTGTAGTTTTCATTTCAGTTATTGTATTGGTCATCTCTCTTTGTTTGTTCTTTAATTCTTCTAGGTCTTTATTAATCATTTCTTGCATCTTCTCAATCTTTGCCTCCATTCTTATTCCGAGGTCCTGGATCATCTTCACTATCATTATTCTGAATTCTTTTTCTGGAAGGTTGCCTATCTCCACTTCATTTAGTTGTTTTTCTGGGGTTTTTTCTTGTTCCTTCATCTGGTACATAGCCCTCTGCCTTTTCATCTTGTCTATCTTTCTGTAACTGTGGTTTTTGGTCCACAGGCTGCAGGATTGTTGTTTTTCTTGCTTCTGCTATCTGCCCTCTGGTGGTTGAGGCTATCTAAGAGGCTTGATGGGAGGCTCTGGTGGTGGGTAGAGCTGACTGTTCGTATTTCATTCTTAAAACAATCCTGTTACCTATTATTATACCCAGTGCAGGCATAGGTTACATAGGTCTGTCAGAATAAGGATCTATCAATTCTATAGATATGACCATAGATTTTTTGATGGTAATGAAAGTGATCAAAGGACACATATTTGACCAATGTCATGCAATTAGCAAATATCCTGGCCTATTAGTAGATAGTTTTATTTTTTTAATCAGTAGGCATAATGGAATATTTTCATATTGTATTATGAATAAATCTTCCAGAAAATATGAATACTCTGTATTAGAAAAAAAGAACAATAACATAAAATGAACATACTAAAACACCAAAGTAAACCCGTTTAATTTATCAGAATAGTATTTCATAATGCCATGGTTCATAGCAATCACTGTTCTCATTTTACATTTGGAGGTATACCTTCTAAATATTAATATATAGATAAATAAATATATATTGGTAGCTACATATAATATGCATAGATTTTAACTAGGACCACATTAGTTGTATAATATGATATGCTTTTAAAAACAATATAACTACAATAAAAAACATATAATTAAAACTTAAAAAAACTTAATATAAGTTTAACTTTTCTTATATACTGAGAAATTGCTTGAAGCCACAATTTCTAATGGTCATTAATATTCCACCATATTAATTAAATGATCTATTTTTGAATATTTAATTTATTTTCTGATTTAAGAAACCTGAGTTTGTAAAGCCTGTGGTCATAATATCTAAAATTTCATGTCTATATGGTGCTATGTATAATGCTATATGTGTGTATGTTTTACCATGTAAAAGGTGGTGATTCAATCATAATATCTATAATTATGTAGGATGGTATAATTTTATTTGAAATAGAAATGTGATCAACAGTTTATAGCGTATGTCTTGTTGACTAATCTTTATGGCAAAATGACCATGGCTTTCAGGTTAAAGATTGTTCTTAGGATTTCAGTCTGTTAAGCTAAAGAAGAAGAGAAAAGTTGAAAGGAAATTACCACCTACCACAAACCAACTCAAACAACATATAATTCCTCTTTTGTCCTTTGATCCATAGTTAAACATACTTCTACTGATCCAGAATACTCTCTGAATGATGGCAAACATATGTAGGTACTGGTAAGTCTGTTTTTAATATGAAGTTTCTTATCTTTGTATTGGGTTAGTCCTTCAGTATTTTGAGCACTATTGTTTTTGGCAGAGTAGATGTGTGAGACATAATAACCAGAAGTCAGTATCAACCATCTGTTATATAGCAATAATTTTAATGTATTCAGTGATGCCTGATTTAATGGTTTTTAAATTTGGTTTCTTGTTTTAGGAAGAAGCTTCATTACTGACAGAGATATATTGTCATGAGAAAAGAATTGAAAAGGTGATATTCTGCTTGAGAATGCCTTCACATATACTTGATGTGCGCCAATGTCTACTGCACACCACTAAAACCAACTTTTAAAAGGACTGTTAAAGCCAGGTGAAGAAGTCAAACGTGACAGCTCATAGCCAATGGTATGTTGACTCCAGAACCTACTTTTCTGATTCTGTGAAATGCATCGAAAAGTGAGTAACAGTCAAAGCACAGATATGGTGTACATTGTGTGCTAGTAGCCAAAGCCAATTAATATAATAAATTACTTTTCAGAAGATTCCATGGTCAGTAATTAAAACTGAAATTAAACAATAATTTTACAGGCATTTTATTAGTAGTAGTTATAATGACTAAAGGAAAAAGCAGGATAATATGGTTTCAAGTGGAGAGAAATCAAATTGAGTAGTGACACTAAATTAAGAAAAGCCTTAAAAATTGGATGGAGAAATCTAGAAATGATGCAGCAAACAAAAGGAAGACGTTTAATTTCACAGAATGAGAGTTATTTTAGGAAGATTAATCAAGGATAATAATTTTACCTTTTACTTACTAGAAACTAAATAAGATATTGAAATTACATAATGGATTAACATTTTATATTGCCAAGTAGGTTCGCTTAGTAAAGCACAGAAGCAACCTATGTGTCTTGTTCAATAATCAGTGATTAATAAAATGATGAGTTAAACCAGTCCTCAATCAAATAACAGCTGTGAGCACAAGATAATAAGAAAATCATAAAGTAATAAATCACTCAAAAGGGACAGATCACCAAAATTGTGTAAGTTGTTGTCCTAAAAATTAGGATTCTTGTCTAGATTCTACCACCATCTGGGACAGCTTTTCTTAATTTGTTGAGCCTCATGGAGCTTGTATGCACAGGCCACTCAAGATGGCTGCTCTCTTGCTCTCTGTACATCCCCTGCCCGACCAGTGCCCACTTCACCTATACTCTACCCACTCGACCGACCTTCCTACATACTTGCCCCAGGCCCCAGCTAGTGATTGTTCTTTTCAAAGGGGCGGTGAGGGGCATGCCCCTCTACTGGTTTCCCTGGTAACTAATGAACCCACCTGACGTCAATTCCCCTACAACTGGCCATCTCCCCACCACCACCCCCAGCGCCCCAGGAGCAAAGACGGCTGCCATGTCCTGCCCGCCATCTGCCACACGTGGTGGTGGTGGGGTGTTGCTCCAGGACCTTGCTTCAGAAGTAAGCTCCCCCATCCATTAAACCATTGATGTCTCTGTCGCTGGGCTCTTTCTTTGGTCTTGAAGCTGGACAAGTACAGGCCTTATAGGTCTGCGGGGTGCTGCCCAACAGAGCTACTGTGAAAAATGAGGGAACTGAACATCATCGTCTCTAAAGTTTCACTTTGCAATATATTACTGTATCATATCAATTCTAAGATGGGCATTTTTCACATTTAACTTCTCTGAAATCAGGATGTGTCTGTATTCTACGTTGTCCAGCTGGCAGTTACATCGTACTTGTCATTGCCTGCACATATGCACTCTTGGTTGTAGCTTTTAATATCATTTCAGTTGGGTTATGTTACTAAACATGTTGAGTTTCATTGCATTACAAAATTATCGGTATAGTTTGGTTTGAAATATAGAATTATTTGGCCTCAAAAATACAGCAGTAGGGCACAAATTTGTTGCTATTAAAGCAAATATTTATCCTTGGAGGAGTGAATACAATTTCATGATTTTGTGCAAAGAAATACAAAAGAAGCTTCATGAGACCTTAGAGAGATTCCCATCATAGAGACTTTGCTGTTTTAGGTTTTATTACGTTCCTTTGAAATTGCCTAATATACTCCAAGCAGGAAAAAATTCCAAATCACTTGGAAATAGAAGAAAACTTCAAAGCAAAAAGAGGCTGGTGTGACCAGATCATGTGTCTTGTAGGACTTGCATTAATGCAATACATCATAATTTAATTCGTGATATATTTCTTCCTTAATTGTTTCAGTGAGTCTTACAACTGATGCTCTCTTAGGTTTGAAGAAACATGGTATGTATGTGCTTCTAAGGAGCCAAAATTGATTTCCCAAATTTCAGGCATTATCTCACATATTTTACTCACATATATGATTCCAGATCTCTTATGTAGTTGGCTCTTAAGTTATATAAAGTCCTGAAAAATTGGTTTAGATGCATAACAGATTGAAAAAGCATTCATACTTTTTTTTTAATGGGGAAGAGTATAAGTTTTAGTTTCTACTTTACAATGTCTGCACAAAACTTGCTATAGCATCAATGTTACATTGGATTTCATAGCTGTAATATCACAGTGAACTTGTAAGCAAACTCTAAACAAAGAGTTTGAAACACTGTAGATCATTACTTGAGCTGCACTGACAGGTGGGGATCATTAGAAATAAAGATTTTTCTGCTATTAATTCAGTTGTGATTATCATACACAAAAAAGTTATGATCAGAAGCTAAATGTAATCTGTGCATCAACAACCTTGATAATTTTTATAACTTTCAATGAGTTTTCAGATTCTGAATGAGAAATCCTAGATTACTCTCAGATTATGAAGTGTCATTAAATACTATAAAGCCACAGTAAAGTAGGCATAGTCCTTACCTATAGTAAAAATAAAGCTTAGGTGTTAAACTGCGAAAAACTACTTTCCAATGTATATATTTTTAAAATAGCTAACTCTGCAACATTTTCTCAAGAGTTGCTTTTCTGTGCTTTGTGCGTCAATTATTTTTCTTCATGTGTGCAGCAGTGTTTTGCAATTATTGGCCATCTTTTACTCCTGATTTCCCTTGTAGAAGATTGATTAGCACAATCAGTCACTAGAAAGCAATTTTCATCACCAAAGGCAACTTCTTTTTTCTCTTGATTAGCAGCCCTGCTGCAAGTTATTCAGCAGAAATAGATAATCCGTAAGAACCCTGCCAGACAAACATTCTGATAAGAAAAAGAGGGCTAAACCTGAATATTGCCGACAGTATTCCAGGTAGGAAAATGATCAGTGAAGCTGGGCTGCCTTGTGTTTCTGTGATATTCCTGTTTTATTTGGAGAACTGGGCCTTATGTACTGCTTTTTGTTTTTCTCGTTTCTGTATGAATCTTTGGGTCTTTGAGAAGAACACAAATTTGCCTGTGATATGTGTGAAGAGAGGGAGAATGCCTATTATGGATCAGTATCACAAACCAGTGATTCTATATTTCTATGTGTGTTCTGTCACCCCCACTAAAAGTCCTGTCTATCTGAAGAAATAAGTCAAATGAAATTCAATTGAACCAGATAATTGTTTGTTCCTTTAAATTATGTCCTATTATGTAATAAATATTAGCTCTCCAGTTTCAATTTAAAATAAATTCAGGGAGGAAATATTTATGTTGGCAGAAGAAGGGTGAAAGGGGAAGCTCAAGAATTCTTTCCTCCTAAAGCTTGCTGTACTTTGTCTGCTTAGAAAGAAGAATGCACAAGGAAGCAGCATGATAGAGGGAAAAAAGTTAATAGATTTTGGGTTCATACATATCAGGTTAAAATCTTCAGTATGTCCATTTAATACCTGTGTGACTTTGAACAAGCCAGTTAACATTTCCAAACCTCAGTTCTCTCATCTGTAAAATGAGCACAATATTTTAATTACCTTGTCAGGATTAGAGATATTGTATCAAAAAGCTGAACTCATAGTAGGTTCTCAGTAAATGATAGCTATTTTATTACCTACATCTGTATCTATCTATCTACCTCCTATCTATTTATTTATCTTCCTACCTATTTATTTATTTAGATATCTAGACTTTAGTCTCTAAAGAAATGGCTATGCGTGATTATACTTTTTAACAGTCAACACATCTTAAGCCTCTCTCTGTCCTTTTCTCTCTGTCAGGGTATCACAGGCTTGACAGCAGAATCAAAGTCTTTCCTCCCCCTCTACCCAAATGCTCCCAGACTCCCAAACCTAGTCTCCTCCAGCCCCTGTCTTCTCTTTTCCCAGATACAGTCCAATCCATTCTCTGTCTTCACCACTTGCTCGCTGCTGTTTCCAGTATAGAGCAAATCCGTCCATCTCGTATCATCGTTTACCATGCTATTTCTCCAATTCTGCCCAACGAAAGGCCTCAGAACAAGCAGGGAAGGAGTTGGATAGGGGAGCAGCTGTGACTTCTGTTTAGTTAACTATGTGCTTCTCTACCTCCCCTCCCCCCATACTCTCCCCTCCAGCTATCAAATTCAGAGAGGCCAATTCCTTTGTTTTCTGTTATTCAGGACATTAGGAAAGAAGATTCAGAAAATTCCTTGTGCTCTCCCTTGGGCTCTCTTAACCCCTTTTACTTATAATTTTCATCAGTGTGATAGCAGAGAGAAAAACCAAAGTTTTGTATATTATAGAAAATTAAGAACTGATTTAGGATTCCCTCGGTGGCACCCTCTGAAAACAAATTCTGAAACTGTATGAAGCGTTTTTGAAATTGGGACCTGTTTTACTGATTTACAGGGAAAGTTCCACTCAATGGATATCTGAATGGACTAAGAGCATGGTTAAGAATGGGTAATAATCAATGCCAGAATTTTTTATTTCATAGAAAGCAAAGTTGAAGATTTTTTTTCTGAAAGATTAGGAATGAATGCTATGAAAACCTGTAGGGCCTCTGACCAATTGTGCTCTGTCTTCATCTCTTTTATGCTTGGGGGCATTTCTAGCTAACATTTTCAACCTCCAGAAAAGAAAAACACAATGCACCAGTCAATTTCCTGAAATACAAAATAAAGCCTATTTCGTGTGTCATCACATGTGAATAAGCCATTAAGAGCTGAGACTGGCTGCAGCATAACTTCCTCTGAATTACTGTGAAAATTCAAAATTTAAAAGGCTCCACGATGGTTTTGCAAGGAAGGAAATATACTGGGGGAATAGAGCAACCTACACCAGATTTAAACTTGTACACTCCCAGCTGTTAGGAAAATGCAGATCTGTACCAAAAGGTAAGCAAGGGCTGTAGAAAATTTTCTGAATATTAGCATGAGGTTAATGTGGTGTATTTTTGCTGAAATGTGTAAAACCAATTTTAGCTTATAGTGGTCTTCTGTCTTTGCCTCCTTATTATAACATCTGTGCAACCAATTCAATTATTTCTTAAAATGTGTAAACATGATTAAAAAGCACCTAATGAATCTATAATATAGTTAATCATATTCACAAGTGATTGGCACCAACAGCCGATGGTGCTGCACGTATTGTCTGTCCACCATCCCGGGGACCCCTGTACAAAAGATTTATGTAATTAATAAAGTGACTAGGACACATGTTAATGATAAGTGATGTGGGTGATATAGTTTCAAATTTAGGAGCCCTTTTCTTCACTGCGGCAGTCGCACAATCAGCTGTGTGGAGATGTGTGAAGGCAAAGGCAGTATGAATTAGACCTGCAGTTTTTGGCTTTGCCCCTATGAAATGGCATCTGAATGACCTTACATGGCTTTGATCCATGGGAATATTACAATCAGATGTTCCATTTGACGATCAAATGGGAAAAGGCATTTCAGGTAGTTGATACCCTTGCTTACATGAGAAAGTTCATATATGTATTGTCTACTAGGAATTTTATTCTGGAATTCTAATGCTCCTAACAGGCACTTCTTCTCTCATTAGACAAATTGAATCTATTCCCTGACACCTAATTCTTCCAGAAAAGGTCTGTTATCTGACATCTAATTTGTGTAATGTATCTCCAATTTTATAACCTTTTCTAGATTTATGAAAATAAATGTAATTCATTGTTGTTCTTGGATCTATTCTTCCTAAACTACGGAGTGATCTCCTTAAGATGTCAACTGGATCATGCCACCTCCTCCCCAAAACTTTTCAAGTATTTCCAAGAATTATACCAAAAATAATATCTCGCATCGTTTGGGAGCTGACCTCTATCTTCCTCTACAAACTCCTTGCCCTGCATTGCCCTGCTAACATCCTCCCTATGCTTCTCACTCCTGACCTTCTTTCATTCTCTCAAACACCCGAAGTTCTGACCTCAGGCCCTTTGTCCATCTTCCTCCTTGCCCTTTCCATGCCTGGCTTCTTCTCATACTTGAAGGCATGCTGTACATGATTCCATCTCAGAAGGGCCTTCCTTGAGTTTTCAATTGAATTTAGGTTCCCTGTACACTTTAGCAAAACTTACACTCTATACAGCACTCATCACAGCTCTTGACTGTGCCTATTTATAGGATAATTTGTTTGTCTCCCCCAGACAAGGAAATATGTAAGGGCACGGGTTTTGTCTATTTCGCTCAGTACAGTATTCTTAGAGCCAAGCACAGTGCCAATATTTCTCGACGTGGATGAATTAATGCTGTCTCAACTCTCTTTTAAAATGGACTGGACAAGTTTAGTCAATGGATCTGTAAAAAATAAATATAAATTTCTCTCCATCCTGGAATCTCCTTTCCATATGGCTTTTGTTTTGATATTTTTCTCATTCAGTGGTTATAAGTGGTGGTTATAGAAATAGATATTAATAAACCCTGAATTGTTTTCTATAATAGAGTAAGAAAATAGTGTCATTGGGAGAATATGGTTCAACTGATGAGTAGAAGGATTCAGGAAGTGTCAAGAGGCCAAAGTGCTATTTGAGGCAGTGGATTTGGGGAGAAATATCCTATACCCAGGTAATCAATGGATTTGAAGGCTAAGCATATCTAACATACAATTTAAATTTACTTTGATATATCAGGCTCATATACTATTCAATAGAATTAAAAAAATAATAATATCCTGTTTGCTTTTGGCTTCAGGTCTCCAGGAGTAGGGTATGTGTCTCATATTAGGTTTTCCCCTTAAGGTGGAGTGAAAGGAACAATCCTGAGACACGGAGTAGAGGATAAGATTTAATTGAAGGCAGACAATCAGAGCTGGAGTTCCTCCCTCTACTTTAGCGCCCCTACCAGAAATTTGCAAAAATCTTTTTGGAACATTGGGCTGTCTACAAGGTATTGAGACCAGTATTATCTAGATTTTTAAAAAAGGCTCTAGACTACCTCCCTAACAGTTTCAAAGAGTTTAGTGTTGTTAATCTTAAAGGCATCATAAAGTTGACACAAGGTTACAAGTATAACTTAGAAATAACCTCCAGACATTGATGTTAGAAGTAGTCTAGGAATTATTTGATGATTCAGCTAACACTGTGGCATTTCTACCATCAAATATCCCATAATCCCATTAAATCCACATGAAAACATGTATAAAAAGTCATTTTGGCTCTTTATTGCTTTATAGTTTTCTAGGCTCCAGCAAGGCAGAGTTCCATATCTGTTATAAAGTTTTGCAACTGTAACTTAAAAAGTACTATATATAATGAGATAAGCAATAAAATGCTTTTGAACTTTACATACATACACACAGATACACACAACATCTAGAGAGACATACACATGTCTATACATACATACATATACATTATATATATAAAATATATCTAGTGGAAATGCTATAAATTATTTCTCACCAAAACTTCTAAATGTATAGACAATCTAAACTATCATTAAATTAATCTAACCATTTAAAGTAAAATCTAAATCCTTAGCTCTCTAATGTTTGTTCTAAATCAACAGCTCCAAGCTTCTATTTTTATATTCTTAACATTACACATGTTGTATACTTGTGTCACAGAAAATTAGAAATACTGAGCACAGTTAAATACATTCACAATCCCAACTCCTTTAATGCTAAACATTTAGCTTATTTCATTCCTGATTTTTCCCCTTAACCTTGGTGTTGGTTGTTGCTATTTTTTCTTTTTTTTTGCAAGTTTGTGTGTGTGTGTATGTGTGTGTGTGCATGTGTGTGTGTGCATGTTTTAAATGTATTTTCAGTGAGGTAATATATCATCTGTTTACAATATAGCTCTTGAAAAACAAAAGGAGTATAGATATTATAAGACAAAACAAACTCCATTCATGAGATACTACATACATCATGTGAAAGCAACAGCCTAATCTCTAGGTTATGAAAATTAGAATTAAAAAGTCACTACCAAGAAAATGTCCAACTTTCCTACTTGCAAAGCTTGAGTGCAATTCTATGAAGTATTTAATAAGCTGAATTTTTCCCATTGTGTAAACAAAACGAGATTAGTCTAAATCCTAAATCCATAGCTACACAAAATACCAGACATTGTGCATTTCACTTGTTAATATACCATGTTTTCTCAGGTAGTGGAAGGGAAGGCAAAGTGACTACAGAGCACAAAAATGTGGGAAGAAGAAATAGTGTACCTATGTTAGACCTATTAAGTAATGGTGAAAAGAAAGCCTCAATTAATGCATCTCCGAAAGGTGTAAAGACTATACTCCAACTTTGGAAAATTAATTTAGAAAGATAGAGGGAGAGATTGAATAATTGCAATTTTTCATGAAAAATGTGCATATGACAGAAAGGAGCACAATGGAGAATTCATAAAACATGTTATTTGGAAAAATCTGTTAGTTTTCTTTGGCCAGATTAAGAAAGAATAACTAAGTTTATCAATATCTGCCATCCTTCATCCTTGATAACAAATTAATAATAACATTCCTGGCTCTGCACTTACTAATTAGGACTTCCTAATAAATGCTGATTAGCCCAGTCAGGGAGGTCAGCAAATAAACCTAAATCCTTTTTTAGTCATGTCTAATCTTGTATACTCTATTCTCCTTTTTTAGCATTTGAAGACAACAGGTTAAGTTGGCAGATATTGTTTATGGACCACTGAAGTTATTTTGACCAGTTAAATCTCAGTTTTATTGAATCCTTGATAACTGGAATAGAATTTGCAGGGAGACCAGGGATATTGGAGAGGTTTGTACTTGATGTTTTCTGAGAAGCCAAAAGAGAAGTCTCTTAGTTTCCAGTTGAGTTGTATTTTTTTTTATATACAGTTGTTCCTTTATTTCTGTTTTCTCATGCCCACTCAAAACAAGACTGTTAGCATCTTCACTTGTTTTATTCTCTTATGTTTTGATTTTCTTGGGATGCTCTTCTTTATGAGGTGAGGCTGTTCTCTGACTCCTACTATAGGATTAGGTAAATTTTCTGGCTACATTCCCTGAAGGTCTATGTGGTTGGTTTACCAGACTTGTTGAAGAATGGACTCTAAAAGCTGTAGGCTTTGGTGGTGGAGAAATAGGAATAAGAATAGGAATGCTTACACTCCATGTACCCCTCGAACATTCACTGGAATTTGCTTGTGGCACAGAAACTTCAGTAGCCTGTATGTTGGTCACACATATTGCTGTTATAACTGGAGCAGAACTGTTTCTGTCCCAAGAGCTGTCAGAACAGTTCAATGGACCAGTCTTCAAGTTAAGGCACAGGCCCGCAGTTATCACTGTTCATTGATCAGTAGAGGCTGTTGTCACTCAGAGATGTCACTCTGACACCTTCGGTTGAACGATTTTGCCTTTTTTCTAAAGCACATGCTTAGGTAGTAGTTGAGGTTGATTTGCCTTTAAATGCACTGTAGCACTTTTCACGTAAACTTCAAACATCTTGCTGCTTATTGCTTGCCTATAAACTGTGCCTGTGAAAGACTGAATATCATCGGGAGGATCAACATTGAGGTTATCAGAGTTTTTTGTTTTTTTAAACATTAAGTCAATCACCTGTATTATATGAAATTCTTCCTTATTCTTTCTCATCCTCCTCCTTTTAATTCTTACTCTGGGTCAGTTCTCTGTCTGCCCCTGGATGAAATCCTTGACATGCCCCCTAGTTTTTCCAGTCCCTCTTAACTAGTAAAAAATATTTAAATCTCTTTAAAGCACTGACAAGTTCATCATGTAATGACTTAACTCCAGTCTAGTATAGTGTTATTTCAAATGCCAAACTTATTCAGAGTTACGCTTTTCTCCTTCCTAAGCACAGACCTCCTCCAGTACTGGAAGCCTGCAGCAGGAAAAGGACAGGAACTAACATCTTCTCTTAGTTGTTTGCTAATTACTATATGGCTGACCCCAGGGCAATGGTGAAAACGGCACAAGTTTAAGTGGTTGGTTCATTTGCAATCAGGTGTTGGGGTACTCTGTTGATAGTATTTTTCCAATAATACCTCTTTCCTTCCCACAGGGTGCATTTATGGGGTCCTTAGCAATTTTCCAATTGGAGACCTCCCACTTCAACTGCTTGGTTAGGGGAATGCCTTTTATCTGGCTGACTGTACACAACTTTACCTTTGGCATCTTGGCTTTCAGCTGTTTATAATTGGGGTCCTAGGTATTCCAACCAGTCCTCTGGGTTGGAGTAAATGCTAAGAAAACCCAGATTGGATCCCTTTTTCAAGGTCATATTTGATCCCCAGGAAACCTGTACCTCTTCCCTACTTTTCTGAAAAAGGAGCCGGCTCTGTGGTCAGCCCTCTCCACTCTGCCAAGAGCAAGGGGTGGTACCAGCCATAGGTCTGGCCTTTAAAATTCATAAGCAGAAGTCAGATGCTTGTCCTTTTGTTCCTCAAGCTCTTGGAAACACATTTGAAGATTTTTTAATAGATCCCAAAGCTCCTCTCATTTGAGTTGAGGGGAGGTAAAGCACAGTGCAATTAAATCTTTCTTGAAATAAATCCTCACTACTATACACTTCTACATCACCTACAGAATAGCTAAAATGAAAAAGAAAATACTAAGTGTTAGTGAGGATGTGGAGCATCTGGAACTCTCATATACTACAGGTACAGGTGGGAGTATAAATTGATATAATAACTAGAAAAGGCTTTGGCATTATATACTATAGCTAAAGATACCTATTCTCTTTGACCTAGCAATTCCACTCTTTAGGCATATATCTAACAGTCATGCACGTATATGTTCAACAAAGGTATGTTGGTAGAAGCCCTATTTGTAATAGCCCCAAACTGAAAATTGCCTAATTGACCATCAATAATAGAATGGAAAAATAAATGGTGGTATATTCACACAATGGAATGCTATACAGCATTGAGGATGGTCATTCTACAACTATTCACACCAATATATCAAAAACACAATACTGAACAGATGTGCCAGGCACAAGAGCATATACTTTATGACACCATTTATATAAAATTCTTAATATAGGCCAGGTTATTCCATGTTATGTTAGAGGTCAAAAATAGGGGGGTGATTGGCTGGAAGAAGCTTGAGGGAGGAGTCTGTGGAGTTGGTAATATTCTGTTTCCTGATCTGGTTCTAGTGTTATGGGTAAATTTAGTTTATAAGATTTTATTGAGCTGCACACTTATAATACATGCACATCTCTTTTTGCTATAGTAATTCAGTAAGAAATATAAAACAAAACAAAACCAAAACAAATCAACAAAAATGAAATTAAATATCTTGACTTTTTAATCTCACCCTCTTATCTGATCTGGAGGTGGGTGATCTGTTAATGCTGGAAGACCCAGCATTGGGCCACCCCCCATTTGCAAATCCTACATAGATGAGCCAGCCCCTTGGCTTAGATCCTGCAGTTACCAGGCAACAATTGCTCTGTTCTCAGCCTTTGTGGCCTCTTTCTGAGCCTACAGGAAGAATTGCATTTATCCTGTTACATAAATGATATGCTTGGTACAAAGCTATCAGACGCCTGGGGACCCAAATGAGGACTCTGCACATGCTCAATGGCAGGTATTGTAGGTCACAAGGTGCCAAAAGCTTTAAAGAGTAAAACCTTACAAAATGGGACCAAAGTGACAATTGTTTCTACATTAGCTTTGAGAGCCACAATTCCAGACTCATTCTGCCCAGACCTTTTGGTAATATCTCTATTAATTCACATGGGGTATGATTGACACAGCAATGAAGCTGAATTGGGAGGGCTTTGTGGAAAATACGTCAGAGAGGAAAAGAGATTTAAGCTACATTAGCCTTTGTCAATTCTTTTATCACGATGCAGGCAGGCACTTTGAAATTAGCAAATATTTAACATTCTTTGAGTCAGATTGTGCTTTCTCCTATCCACACATACCCTAAACCCCCAAAAGGTTGTACCTATTAAAGCAGTGCCCAAGTAGCAGGATATGTGGATAGATTCTTTGAAAGAGAATTGCTAGGTACAGGCATGAAGAGTTTTATGTTTCAAGATTCACCCTGACAAGTTGTTTTCCATTTGGCAATGTCACCAGCACCATATGGTATTATCAAATTTCCCATATCTCCATCAACATTAGGTAATACTATTTACTTAAATATATACATATGTGTATATATACCTATATGTTATATAACTTTCATAGGTAGAAATGGCTCTTCCAACATTTTAAATTTAAATAAAGAGAAAGCATATTGGCCATGATTTTATCTTTTACTTTGTAGGAAAAATCTTTTCAGCACAAAATGACTATATTATTGAGTTGCTGTTGTTCTGACAAAATATAAACTGAGTGTCTGATCAATCTCTAGCAAAGAAACTCTATAAAGGAACATAAGGACAATGATCTCAGGTTCCTCAATTAGTTTAGAAATTGACAATTACATTAATCTCAGAAGACCTTGGTAGATTCTATCTGAAATAGTATTCATTCTTTTGTTCAGTGCATTGCCTAATGCCAAGCTAATGCCAAAGTAAATTATTAGCAATTATTTTTCTCTCTTTCAATAACTGTAATATGGAGCAAATCCTGTATTTTTTCCTACATCCTGTATGTAGTTTATGTAATTACACATCTTGTAATTTCAAAGTAGATTCTCCTATAACTATCTGAAGTTATTATTATCATGATTTATGAGACCATTTCTGAATCAGAAAATTTCTTTCTTTTTTTTTTTACATCTTTATTGGAGTATAATTGCTTTACAATGTTGTTAGTTTCTGCTGTATAACAAAGTGAATCAGCTATACATATACATATATCCCCATATCCCCTCCCTCTTGTGTCTCCCTCCCACCCTCCCTATCCCACCCCTCTAGGTGGTCACAAAGCACCGAGCTGATCTCCCTGTGCTATGCGGCTGCTTCCCACTAGCTATCTATTTTACATTTGGTAGTATATATTTGTCAATGCTACTCTCTCACTTCGTCCCAGCTTCCCCCTCCCTGCCATGTCCTCAAGTCTGTTCTCTATGTCTGCATCTTTATTACTGTCCTGACCCTAGGTTCATCAGAACCATTTTTTTTTTTTTAGATTCCATATATATGTGTTAGCATACAGTATTTATTTTTCTCTTTCTGACTTACTTCACTCTGTATGACAGACTCTAGGTCCATCCACCTCACTGCAAATAACTCAATTTCGTTTCTTTTTATGGCTGAGTGATATTCCATTGTATATATGTGCCACATCTTCTTTATTGAATGGGAAAATTTCTTAAGATACACCAAGGGAAATACTGGAGTGCTCAGAATTTTCTATTTTAGTATATTATGAAGCAGTAAGAGACTTGCTTTATAAAACTTAGAATCTTACAATGCTTTTTCAAGATGCTTCATACTTCAAGAGAAGTTAGATTATTACAATAGAGCTAATGATTATTCTATGTCAGTGCTAGTATTCTTACCCATATTTTCATACTCTATCATACACCAATTTTTAACAGCTTTATTGAGGTACACTTATATACAATTCACCCATTTTAAGTGTACAATTAAGTTTTTTTTGTAAATTATAGAGCTGTGCAACCATAGTCACAATCTAAAATGATCCCACTTGCTTTTAAGTTCACTCTACAGTGCTACCGCCAGTCCTTGGCAATGACTAATCTGTTTTCTGTTTCTATAGATTTGTCTTTTCTGGACATTCCACATAAGTGAAATAATACAATATGTGGTCTTTTTTTATTGGCTTCTTTCACTTAGCTATTTTTAAAAAGATTCATCTATGCTGTAGCATGTACCAGTAGTTCCTTCTTTTATATTGCTGAATTATATTCTGTTTTATGTGTATACCACATTTTGTTTATCCATTCATCAATTGATGGACATTTGAGTTATTTTTAGTTTTTTGACTGTTATATATAATGCTGCTATGAACACTTGTGTACAAGTCTGTGTGTGGACCTATGTGTTCATCTCTTTTGGGTAGATACTTAGGAGTAAAATTGCTGGGTTGTATGGTAAATTGCTTCATCCAGTATCACAGCTGTGATGTTAGCCTTCCCTGATTGTTTGTCACCAAGATAGCTATTGTCTTTGACAAAGTCCCTGCAAGTGGGTTACCAAATTAGATCAGCCTCAACTGGCAGTGAAGCTCCTGATTTTTATGGCTTGTCCACCTTAGTAGAACTGCCATCCAAGATGAGCTTAGTGAGAGGCAGGGGAAGACAGTGAGCAGGTACAGGTGAAAATGTCATAGGCTGACACTGCTTGTACCTGAAGCCCGAATTTCAGCAGTTTTTGGAGCATAAACAAATGCTTCTCAGATTGTTGTATGCCTTTGGTTAATTTCCAAACAACAGTAAAATGAGTGTTTTGACAATTTGTCCAGTAGTACTATTGTGTGTCAGGTAGAGGATTTGCCAATCTCTTTAACATTCTGGAAGTCTTGTCTCCTCCAAACACCAGTTTTTAAACTTAAAATAAACAAAGATATCAAGGCATCTTTTTCAGGCACATATTTGTTTATATTAGCCTTAGGAAAAAAATTGTTATATGAGTAGAGATAGGTAGACAATATTATTTCATAGAAATATACTAAGTTGAGAATAAAATAAAATATAAAGAACTTTCCATATGTCATGCTACATCCCTATAAAGGAATAAACATGACTCTTACGTTGCACCAATGATGGGGCAGCACTTAATGTTTTTACATAGTTTAGAACTCTTCCTTATCCTATTCCCAAGTTCTCTACATGTACATGTATACACACACACATCTTTCCATTAATAGTGACATTTAATCAATTATGTACATGATTTTCCCATGGCTAATTGTGAATTAGCTCACTAATGTCAGGGGGGTTTCATACTTCCATAGTACTGGCCTGTTGCTTCTAGGAAGAAAAGGTAAGAAGAGTTTGGGCTACACTGTCAAGCTCCCACAGCCATTTAAAAATACTTAACTAATGTTCACTTGGAAATTTCTCATTATAAGTCTCTCTCTCTCTTTCACACACACACACACACACACACACACACACAATCAGTTTGTCGGTTAATTGCCTGTGGCGAAAGTTAATGTTCTAATAAACTAGGTATTAACTGATGTAATGAGTGGTATCGTGTAGGTT
>NC_045806.1:30130199-30205264 GCF_009873245.2 Balaenoptera musculus
GGATTAGGGCAAGACATGAGGGCATTGAGTAAGAATTAACATTTTAGAATGATCATATTCTAGAAGGTGTTATTCACAATAAAGGAAATGGATAATTTTCCTCTCCATTCTATCAAATCTAGCAGATCTGTGTGGTTGACTTTGTTCCTTAGGTTCATGTGGTTTACCTTTGTACTCTTGCTAGAGGGGTGGGGAGTGATATATATTCTTGCATGGTATCTTTACTACAAAGGTTTTATCTTACCCAATGTCCAAGAACCGAAAGCTATCTAAGGTGGACAACTAAAGGCATAGATCTTCATTTGGATGAACTACCAAACAGGAGACAGAAATGGTTACCCTGTAGTTTCTACATAGCCCTGCAATTTATAGGAATCTGGGAGACTTTTGCAAGGAAAAATGGTGGGTGAACAATTTACAGTATAGTGGTTGGGTCTGACCATAAAGCATTTCTTTTTCGTAAAGCAGTTTTTAACAACAAAATTTTTAGAATGAAATAGTCCATATGTTTTTCTTAAAGACCTCCTGTGGAGCTATCTCTGAACCTGGCATTTGGACTGGAATTGGGCACGTTGAGGAATAAAGACAATGTTCTAGAAGTTAAACCTATGGTCTGTGTCCTCAGGGGCAAGTCAAGGAAACAAGGCAAGATTCAAATCCAAAATAGTTAATAAACAACACAAGATTTTTACTAGGAGCCCTGGGGTTTTAGCTAGGTGTGGACAAAGAACAAAGGATGTTGGGGCCATAAAGTCATCAATCACTGCAGCCGCCCCCTATGGTGCACCTGAGGGGAATTCAGGATGGAGAAAAACAGGATACTGGACCTAGATATTTAAGATGCATATCAAAGAAATGATTTCGATAAGCCCAGACTCTTGCATCTTCCCATACATAGAAAAGCAGTAAAAACCATTAATTTGAGGTGTCTGTTTTTGTGATTAGCAGTAATCTTTTTTAAAAAATCTATTTATTTAATTTATTTATTTTTGGCTGCATTGGGTCTTTGTTGCTGCGCATGGGCTTTCTCTAGTTGCGGCAAGTGTAGCAGTAATCTTTTTATGTTCAACTACGTCTTGGGGGTTTTTTTGTTTGTTTTGTTTTGTTTTAGCAAAAACTCCTATATATCCTGGCTCCTCCCTTACCTCTTTGGAACAGTCCCTTAGAGCTATCTGAGAGGCTGTACCCTGGGCCATAGTCCTCAGTAAGTCCACCAAATAAAACATAATTCTCAACTTTTAGGCTGTGCATCTTTTTTTTTTTTTTCAGTCAACATAGGTTTCCCTGCTGAGCAGCTGTGTGAGCCTCTGCAAATCACATCATTCTTTCAGGATTTTAGTTCCTCCACCTTACACAGAGAAGACAATTAACAAATCTTCACTGAGCACCTATTTTTTGCCAGGCACTATTAAAACTATTGGGGAATGAGTGATTAAGCCATAGCCAACTTTGTGGAATCAAAGTCCAGAAGAAAAGGGAGAAATTTCTGTAATTAATAAGGTCACATATGTTAGAAAAGTTTAAGTACTGTAGAAGAGAAGAAAAACACGTAAAGTCCATTTCAGCCCTGTAGTGCTAGTGATTTTATGATAGATGTTGATAAATCTATAAGTAATGAACATTATGCTTGTTACCGTTACCTGTTCCATTTACTCCACACACACAAAAATGACTTTTAGGTCATAGTTATTTCCCTCCTACTGCCACAATGTTTTTGATTAGGTAGTCATTGCATAGAATTGGTGATTTCAAACAGGAAAGAGAGGGAGAAATAAAACTGAGTCAAAGAAGAAGGTGAAATACAAAGGAAAAATTATCTAGGAGGGATTATGTTTGTTATTTATTTTTTGCATGCAAGAAAAATGGCAGTGGTGTGCCCTGCTGCTGTTTCAATACTAGACTTGATCATGATGGACAAGAAGACTGGTCACACTGATGTTACATCTTGAAATATGAATGAATTTGGTGAAATAACAAAGGGCTGGTTTTTCTACTTTGAACAGGATTTTAGGTGTGCTATAGGACCGTGCAGTGAAATCATCAAAGAGCAGCAACTGGCCAAGAAGTGGTGCCCTCTTAAGCAGGTCCTGGCACTGAAGGTTAGCCATGTAAGTACATCCGTGAGCTTAACAGACCTCTCTTATAGTGGTGCTTCCTCCTCTTTCACTGAAAGGTTTGCGATTGCCTTATCTTCCTGATATTGCCTAGTACAATATTCTTCAGGGCCTTGGGGATCCAGATGTAATAGACTTACCACCTCAAGCTTGAGTGTGTTACAAATTTGATCACCACTTTTCTATGACCACCAGGGGTTAACTTAATTGTAATATTTCAAAACGTAACTTGGGTCCTCTCACTGTCACTAGAGCAAATTTCCCAATAACAGCTTAATTGAGAAAAAAAGTCCCTTATTCACTTTGAAAATAGGAAATTTCTAGGTAAAAATGAAATAAAATGGTTTCATACCTAAAGTTCTTCAAGACTGGTCTTTAATTAAGACCAAAATTACACACAGGCATTTAAAGTACTCATTTCCCTCATATCCAAGATTATCATTCTACATTTTTTTTCTGCATTCAATGCATTTACTAGACATGAGAGCTTTGAACATAATCATGCAAATGTAAGCATCAAAACATAATTACCAAAATGATAAAAAAGAAAAAAACAGTTCAGCAGGCAGATGACCTCTTTGAAAAAAAGGAACAATAGTAGCTAATAAAGCTGCCAAGTGGATGTGAGAAATTCACTGCTTTCTGCAAATCTAAGATGAGAAAGGGTATTTTTAATTATTCATTACACCGATGCTCAGGAAAAAATAAATTAAGGGCATCTCATTTTATGAGAATTTAATTCAATTTATATGCTGTCCTTCTCTACTACCTTTCCCATGAGGCCTGTTTAACTATAGATCTGTGTGAAAAATAGCAGCTTTCTCCCTTCCATTAGCGTTTCTTCCTGCCACAGACATCTCATATACCCCATGCCTGGGCTAGTGACATCAGACTCATTTCAATTCAGGGTCTCGACTCTTCTTATGAAAGACAGACATACACAGAATGATGTCCACCTTTGGACAAGATGCTGGTGGCACAGACATGTGCTTGAGTTTGGACGCATTCTGTACAACATTATAGAAAATGAATTGAATGAATTAATGGAAAAGATGCATATTTGTTAAATGTATGGACAATGCAGAAATGGGAGGGTCAGAGAATATAATAGATAACAGAATTGGAAAAGATGCATATTTGTTAAATGTATGGACAATGCAGAAATGGGAGGGTCAGAGAATATAATAGATAACAGAATCAAGTGTCAAAAAGATCTTGAGAATTTGGAAATATAAGCTAAAATTAGCAACATGATGCATTTGTATCTAGCAAGGATATCTATGAAGTTCTTCACTCAGGATGAAAAAAATCAATTGTATATATAAACAGGTTGGGGAAACCTTGATAAGTGGTAGATTATGTTAAAGCAACAACAACAACAATGATAACCACAGCAGTAGCACAAAAGGAACATGAAGTTCTAGTTGACTTGAAGTTCAAGTCCCTGGTTGCAAGTCCACTGCCATGAAACTCAATTTTGGAAAATGTGATGAAGCTATATAGCAAAGTTGCCTTTGGGGGATGAAATACATTCTAGAAATGCTTCAGTAGGAAGTTACTGCATTCCTTTTGACATATGACCTCCTGGACCACACATAACTCCTTATTTGTGTCAGGGGAAGCCAGAAGTACGGAATAAAAAAATATGAGAAATTAGCACCGGAAGTTCTGATTATATCTTTTCCACAGCTTCCTCATTTATTGAAATGCCTCACCTTGATCATTTAAAATTGGAACTAATAAAAGCCAGCTTCCAGGGTTTGAATAGAGATACATTTGATAAAGAGGACAAAATTACATTAAAACCAAAAGTACAGCAAGTCCCCTACATACGAACCTTCAAGTTACGAGCTTTCTAACTTGCGTTCGTATGTCCAATCACGTAAGTTAGTTCACGTGTCTGGTGTACATTGTCACGTGTGTGCATCCTCTACAAGTGGTTGTGACTTTGTGTACTTTACTGTACAGTACTGTATAGAGTACAGCAGTACAGTATCTTTATTCCAAGCCCAGGATGTCTGGAAGCAAGTGTAAAAGCAGCGGTGATGTAGCTGGTACTGCTAAAAAGCGCCAAGCCATGATGATGGAAACAAAAGTGAAAATAATTGAGAAAGTGGAGTGAGGCGAAAAGATGGTACACGAAGGTTGCCGTAACTGTTCAGAATGCAATCCAGTGCTACTGTGTCATCTATGACGAGAAAAAAAGAGCTACTACCCAGACACCACTGGATCGTTTTTTCAAGAGGGTAGATAGACTTGAATCCAGCAAGGAGCCAGAACGTGTGCATCAACGTCAGGCGTGAGTGAAACTGCAGCTTGCCCTCCATCTCCTATTGCTGATGATCCTTCAGCTCTACCATCTCCCACCTCCTCTCCCTCCTCCAGTCAGTAACTCTTCTTGCTGTCCACTCAATGCCAGCCCCTGTATGCCAGCTGTTGTACTGTACTACTGTACTTTTCAAGGTACTGTACTGTAAGACTAAAAATGTTTTCTTTATTCTTGTGTTTGTTTTTTATGTATTATTTGTATGAAAAGTATAATAAACCTATTACAGTACAGTACTATATAGCTGATTGTGTTAGTTGGGTACCTAGGATAAGTTTGTTGGACAGAACGAACAAATGGGACTTACGAACGCAGTCTCAGAACAGAACTCGTTCGTATGTCTTTCCATAGGTTTATCCTTAGTAGGGCTATACAATTATTTTAACACACATAGGAAAACAGTATTTGGACACTCTCATATACTGTTGGAAGAATATAAATTGATAGAGGCAACTCGTACATATTCTTCAAATTTTTCAATGCACATGTTTTTGATCAAGTAATTCCATTTCTATTAATTTTGTCTACAGAAATACTCAGACATGTGAACAAATATATATGTATAAAGGCTGTTTTTCCCAGCATTTTTTGTAATAGTAAGACATTGAGAAATATCTAAAAGTTCATTCATAGGGAAATGGCTTAGAACTTTTAATAAATCATGGTAGATAAATACTATGGGATACTATGTAGTTGCTAAAAAGAATGAGGCATACTGACAGGGAAGAATGTCCATGAACAAAGCATGTCACAAAATATATTAAAATTGATACAATGTATGCAAAAATTAACTTTTATGAATGTGAAGAATGCACATACTGTGTGTCTGTGTGTGTACATACAGACATGTATAAATGGAAGACAATTATCCATGGATCTCTTACATTTTGTACATCTTGTGTCAGCTTTTGTTTTGGACTATCTTTCAAGGCTGTTCAACAAACAGCCTTGGAAGGTAGAAATAGTGTCTCCTTCTGGGACAGAAGGCAGAGGGCAGATTTTTTTTGTACTGTCAGAATAAAAAGCATAATGCCTCCCTCAAGAGTAAAGGCTGGGCAGGTTCACTAGCAGCCCTCTTTAAAAGATTATGGTTTCCTAAAGTCAGGGTTCCTCGTGCATTCAAATATTACCTTTTGCTGCCTCTTTGAGTATGTGTGTAAAGGGCCTGCTCAAAAGAACTTGATCTTTCTCTCCTTTCCCCACTCTCCCTCTCCACCCATAAGGTTTGGCCTTATCTGGGTGGCTCTATCTTTTTTCTCTGTTCGAGTGTTCTTTCTTGTTCATAGACGTGGGGATTAGGGCCAGGATTTAACATGAATATTGGGTGCAGCCTTTTGTCTAATTGAAATAGGAAACAAAACCTTTTGATTGTGGGGCTATGGAATCCAGAAGGCCATTCAGCCTACTTTGACTCTGGGCTCTAACTCTCTCTCCTCTGGACCAAAGGAGGATGGAGCCTGATAGGTGGTCTAGATCATCTTGTAGTTGTGCTCGACTTTGAGGTTTAGGGCCAAAGCCCCATTGAATAATAAAAGATCTCCTTATTTTCTGTGCCTCTTATGTACCTTCCTTGGGAAGGTGGTAGGGAAGATCTTGCTGGGCTAGCTAAGTAGGATTGAAGTAATTCTGGGTCCCAGGCCCAGCACCACTGTAACACCACTCCCTAATGGGACCCCAACCATTTCTGTTCCCAACAAGTATTGACAGGAATATTGATGAGGAGTATCTTCTATTGGGCCAGAGAGGTTAGAGTAGAGGCCTTGTAT
The DNA here is from genome assembly GCF_009873245.2 of Balaenoptera musculus. Lineage (NCBI taxonomy): Eukaryota > Metazoa > Chordata > Mammalia > Artiodactyla > Balaenopteridae > Balaenoptera > Balaenoptera musculus. The sequence continues at coordinate 30,136,406 of NC_045806.1, forward strand.
GAAGTCTCTATAAAGTATTCCATTTATATAAGAATTTTTTGTATTATCTTCACAAATCACGGATACTGTATTAGTGATATTAAGGTTGTAAAACGGAGGGAGGAATAAAAATTTAAATGCTTATCTGTAAAAACATGCATCTTAAAATATATTTTGTTGTGTCTCAATGTTTCACAAACCAAATTACAAATAAATTCTCTGTGTCGATGAAGTCTGAGAAGATAAATATCAGACAAATCTCAAATATGTTTCAAAATCCTTTTGTCAAAAGGATGGCAGCCTAATGTCCAGAGCAGTAAACAATACATTAATTCATCTCCCTTCTGTGATTTTCCATTCTTCCCTTTTCCCATGTAAGAAGCAGCCATAATGTCTGCATATTTCTTAGAATAATTTTATTGGCTTTTTCTAACCTTCACTATTGCATCTTTATCTTCCTTTTGGGCCTGTTTCCATTTCATAGAGACATCATGCTATCAAAATCTCCAGACAGGAAAGATGGGGGCTGGCCATTTCTCCCCAAGCAATGCTAATAGAATTTCCATCCCTTTTGTTAACCCTTTGGAAATGCCAAGCAGTGATTTACAACTCCTCGCCCCTGCAGGGCCTTTGTAAAGAAATCACCCAGATAGTGTGAGACAGTCCTGAGCAGTGCACTGCAGGATGCAGGGCTCTGGGCAGCAGGAATGTCTTGCAGGCTTGGTGCCCTCAGGACAAGGCGTGAACCATCCATGAAGAAAGGGATAAAGGGAAAAATAATGGAGCTCAAACTTGAAGCCTGTATCCTAGATTCCTTGAGGGTGAAGCTGTGCAAAAGAATAGTATCCTGTTTTTATGGAAAGTGATGTTTAATTGGAACTGAATAAATAACATATCAAATCGAAATAGTAAAGAAAAAAATAGGATCATAGATACACATATATGAACACATACATTACACCTACTAAATATATGCACACATTCTTTTTAAAGGCGGTTTTCAAAACATAACCTATTTTAGAGAAAGGATCAGCAAACTTTTTCTGAAAAGGGACAGATATATTTTAAGTTTTGCAGGTTACATCAAGTCTTCATCTCAACTACTCATCTCTACTGGTGTAGCTCAAAAGCAGCCGTAGATAATATGTGAATAAATGTATCTGGCTGGGTTTGAATAACATTTTTTATTTATCGACACTAACATTTGAATATTGCAATTTTCATGTCATTAGATATTATTCTTCTTTTCATTTCATTCATCCACTTAAAAATGTAAAAGCCATTCCTAGCTGGCAGATGGTACAAAAACAAGTGGTGAGCTGGATTTGGCCCACAGGTCATAGTTTGCTGATCCCTGCTTTAAGAGGGTCAAGGTCCATGAGATAAAATAAAATTTTATGATATCTAAAATTTGAAAGTATTGCAGATTTGAGGAAATCTCCTAATACGTGACGCCATTCACTCATCTAATGGATGTGGCTATTTTAAAGTGCTAAAATAATTACAAGTTAGAAACGTATCCTTTATGTTTCCTCTGTAACTTGTTACACAGCTTATTTATCATCTTCTGCCAAGTTACCAGCAATTTTGACTGTGTTTTTTTAAATATTCTGAACAAGAGAGACAGCACCTCTATGTGAAATTTAATAATATGTATTGAAAATGACTATACAATAAATGGCTATCAGATCTAAATTACTAAATAGAGCTAAAAACAAATCCAAATCATGTCCTTATCATATACATGTCATCACACTCGACCTTCCATTTGCTGAAGTATTCTATTTAACTATAGATCTTCAGCCGAAATTCTCTTCACCATAACTATCTCGTTGCTAGAGTTCTAAAGTGAAAACAAATGTTGGGAGAATCTTAAGGTATGTGTATTAGATTAATATATATATTAATCTAGTCCCCCAAATTCAAAGGAGAAAAGGGTTGGAAATAAATCTATGTCTAGAAGAAAAAGCAAGAAAATGTAAAAGAAAACTTAAAAGCTGTCATACTGTCCTAACTCAAGGAATTTGGGTTTACTCTTCCTGTGCTTCTTTTTCTCTTTTTTCCCTAATGGCACTTGTATTAGCTATCTGTTTTTGCACAATAAATTATCATGCATGTAATCACTTAAAACAACATACATTTATTATCTCATAGTCTTTGTGGGCTAGGAGTTCAGGCACAGCTTATCTGGGTTCCCTGCTCATAGTTGCAGAAGGTTGCAGTCAAGTTGTCAGGTGGCCTGTGTTCTCATCTGGAGCTTGGCATCCTCTTCCAAACTCATGTGGTTGTTGGCAGAATTCAGTTCCTTGTGTTTCCTTGTGATTGTAGGACTGAGGTGTTTGCTTTCTTGTAGGCTGTTGGCTGGAGGTCACTCTCATTTCCTAGAGGCCCCCACAGTTCCTTGCTAAATGGCCCTCTTAAAACATAGCAGCTTACTTCTTTAAGGCCAGGAGACTCTCTTTTGCTCCAGTGCTAAGAGGGAATCTCATGATCAAGGGAATGACTATCCTTTCATCTTTGCTATATTCTATTGCGTAAGAGCAAGTCACAGGTTCTGGCTGACCTCAAGGGAAGGGGATTATATAAAGGTATGACTCACTGAAAACCACCTATGGTATGTCCACTATAATACTACTAATACTGATCCGAAAGAAATTACCTCTGTGACTCAAATATTAGTCATATAAGAATATTATTGGGTTATGCTCTTAGTGGCTATACACTGGTTCTACAATCCAATCTGTAAATATTTCTCAAAAGTCTTCTAATTAGAACACAAAAACTCTAGATCAGGGTTTCTCAGTCCAGGTACTACTGATATTTTGGTCAGAGAGTCCTTTGCTGTGGAATGTATCGTAGGATGTTTTGTAGTATCCCTGGCCTCAACCAAGTACATGGCAGTAGCACTCCCTTCCCTGGTTGTGACAATCCAAAACATCTATAGACATTGTCTGGAATACAGGAAGAGGTGCGGGCCTTAGGGCTACATAGTGAAGAGGAAGGAAAATGACACCCTGAGTTTGAGTTTTTTATGGAATATCCCAGTGGATGTATGCAACAAACAGTTGAATATGTAGATCTGAAGCTCTGGGGTAAGATTAGAACCAAGGGCCGTTGGTATTTAAACGGTACTTAAAATGAAGAAAGCGGTGGATGAAATCACTTAGGCACAGCATGTAAAATGAACAGAGTAATGGTCTACATAAAGCCCTTGGGATATGAAAGATAAGGCCAGAGACAGAGAAAGAAAAGTTAATTATAGACTTCAAAAAGGAACAGTCAGATTTAGGATGAGAAAGAGAAGAAAAAGAGAATGATACCATGAAATTGAAGGTAGTTGATAGTATAACCAATGAAATGTGATAATTGGTGCCCAACAGAGTATCAAAATCCAGCATGATATCTATTGGATTTGACAATATGAAATCAGTTTCTCGGATTATTCAATGTGAAGTCTGGAGGTGCATCATTCAAAGCCCGCTTAAGTCTCCTTACTCAATGATAACTGGTTTCAGTCAGGCCAGTTCATGCCAATCTTCTCTTACGCATACTTCCTAAGGCCCTTGAATGCAATAATATCACACAATTTTGCATTTTATCCCTGTTTTATCGAATACCTTGGCTTTCGGCTCAAAGGAATCTCAAAAGAGATGCATAACCCTTTACTCAACTTTTGTCCTACATTTTATAGAGCCCCCATAAAGGGAATCTGGTTTAAATCTTGCTTAAGAGCACAATTGTAAAGAGCAGAGAGAGAACTGAAGTTTAAGACAATTGACTTCTAAGGAACACCATTGATTTTCAATTCACTGTTCCTTATTCTTGGCTGTATGTCTATGTATATATCTTTGTTAAGTATTTGTATTTTAGTAGTCTATATAGGAGCTGCCAAGCGATTTATTTGGCTCTTTGTAAGGAACTAGTAAGTGTTTCCAGAAACTTAGTATTTTGAATCTCAGTTTTAAAAAACCCAATCACTTAATTGAATAAAGTATATGTATCATAGCAATACTATCAGAGGATCTAAAATGAAATCAGTGGTCTCCCCCTCCATTGCACTCTAATTCCACCCCTGTAATGTAGCCATTGTTTGGAATCTGTTTTCCTTCACCCTTTTCCCTTTTTTATGTACATGTATAAAAAACAAATATACCCTTATATGGTTAGGGATTTTAAAAAATAGATTTTATGAAATTAGTATGATAAAATACATATTATTGTGCATGTTTTTTTTAAAAACTCTGTGTCGAGGACATCCTTTCAAGTAAATACATCTGCATCTGCCATGTTCAATATAATCAAACTGTGGTATTTCAGAGTAGTGATGTGAAGCTATTAATTTAGTCACTTATCCATTGATGTATATTCACGTAGTCTTCAATTTGTTATAAACAGTGTTTTAAAAATGAACATTTATGGTTTATACAGGCACAGTCAGGTAACACTGTTTTCTCTATTTAGCTTTGCTTTCTCTCTCCTTTCACTTTCTGGGACCTCCTCTACTTTTTAATTGGTTTCCGGGTACATTTTGAAATACCTTACACCTGTCATCTACCAATCACAGCTGGCATTAAAGGTTGGGTTTTAGGATTCGACATTTTTTGGAATTATTTGTTGCTAAGTAGTTTCAGTCATTTAACCTTTTCTCTGCGTTTTGGTATTTCCTGACTTGCCAGGTGCTTACAGTACCACTAGCTTGGGTTCTAGGAAACCAGGGTTTTTTTATCCATAGCAGCTAAATGTGGTTGGTGCCTCTAGCATTAATGTCAAACCTGGGCATAGATAGTCTTTAACTGAAACAACTAATTAAGCTAAAATAAAGTCCACTCCTTTCACTTGATCTTAGCTACTATCAGTTATGTCACACATTATGGAATGCTTTGAAAAATACAACTACTTCGCTAATGGTTTTATTCTGCTACAGTTTCCTTCAACCACTTTTTACCTTTTAAAAAATGTTTCTTTCTTATTCTCCACCAGATTTTAGGAAGTTGATGAGCTCAACTAAGATTGTTTAAGATGAGAATACTCGAAAAATAAGGAACCAGGAAATTGAGAAAATTACTTAAAGAAATCCTACTCAGAACAAATGTTTCCCATATCCCTCCCTGAATCCACTTTCACTATATTGAATTTCTTTATGTAGTCAAGTATATTCTAACCTAGAAAATCTATAGGAATTTCCAGTGAGACAAATGCCATTGATTCCCATTCATTCTAGTTCATGTCACATAATTCCTAACGTATATTTTGAACATCAGATTTTGTGTGCAACATAAGAAGAACTGAGTTACATAATATTTTTCTCTTCAATAATCGTGCTATGTAAAAAGATCAAAAGGCTCAGAATTGGGCTCTAGTCAGAGCTATCTACCAGCCATGTGATCTTGGTCAAATCATTTAACCTCTTCTGGGCCTTGGTTTCCTAATACATAAATTGAGGGGGAGGGGAATAGATTCTCTAAAGAATTTTCTAACTCTGAAATTGTATGACCCTTAAATTCTACTGCAGATAGAATCTCATTGAACTTGGACCAGTGGTGTCCCTTAAAGTGAAAATGTCTTGGTATGATTGCCATTGTGATGTGCAAATGTTCTGAAATTAGATCAGTAAAGTGAAATCCTTGTTGCTCTTTCATATGCATGGTTATATTGCATGATGTTAAACAGCTGCTGTATTCTATCTTGGCTGTAGCACTTCAGTTCTGGTTGAAATGGCTCCTATGTGTATACTGAGAAATAAGGCTAATGCATGATTCAGCGCCTTTATAAATCAAACATTCTATTACAGGCAGAAAATAGCCCAACAATAGCTATTCTATTACACTTCAATGGCATTAGAAGAGAATACATCAAGTGGAGAGCATAGGTCCTCCCTTTTTATTCTGCAATACAATGAAAAGGCTATGTAGGTTTTAGCAGTTTCTTCTGTCCAGTCGTTAGTGCATTGACGCCTACGTTGAATGACATTGTCCAAGATGAACCTCTACTTTTTTTCAGAATATCAATTCTCTTCTGTGCTTTGGTGAAGAAACTGCCTCTACTATACAGAGTACACGGGATCATTTTTTCAATCTAGCTCAATTGAAATTTTACTTCCTAAAAGCTAACAGGGAACAACTGCATAAAATCTGAATTAGGAGAACAATATATGTCTTTTTGTATTTGTATACAAAATTAGTTGATTTGATAAAATAATTGTATTTCATATAAAATTTTATGTGTAAAATGATCCTAAAGGCATTATTGTTGTACATTCTATCCCTACTCTTCCAGCTATACTCTAAGGCCCAGGTCTATGTTTTATCATGTAGAGAAGAGTTAGACATTTATCCTTAATGTTTCCTATACCATTTTAAGATGACATGCTTAGAACTGTCATTAAAGCTGCTATTTAAAAATCAACAACAATGGTAGGCCCTATATATAGTATTGAGTAATTCATGTCACCCCAGTCCCATTTAGCCCAGAATTTCAAACTTACGAAATTTATTTGGTATAGGCAATTAATTAATTTTACAAGAGGTATGATATGAGTAAACGATTTAATATATGAAACCTGTTCATCACAGATAAGAACATCACATACCAGACAGCAGCAACTATGGAAAATATGCGATAAAAATCCTACTTTATAAAATTTCAAAATTTAAAAGGTAAAAACAGAAAGGACAAGGCTAAGCCCAATTTGTTGAAATTGTTAGGACACAGGAGGATTTGAGAATGAGGCAGTGAGTGATGGAGAAGGAGAGATGGGGGTAAAAATAGGTATTCTCAAAACCATAACTCCCAGCAGGCCATAAATCTGGCTGTTATCTTGATTGTCTCATTAAAATCATTCAATTTTGAATGTAACCACCTCCATTCTATAAAATAACTTAATGAGAAAATAGTGTTTCCTTGAGAACTTGGTGGAATATATCTACTCTCTAAAGATATAAACTCGTGTGCTACCATGTTTTGTTTTTTCTCTTTTACAGTTAGTTTTCATGAATATAGAAACTATTTATTTTCCTTGAACAGCAACATGATCAACTTCTGTTCTTATTATGAGAAAGCTAAATAATGTTTTAATGTCAACTTAGAAAGTGGAATTTATAAATGTGCCCTATCATCATAAGGAGCATTTTTGTATAATAATATATTAAAATCATGCATTTGGCTAATAGAAGCTACACTGTTAAGAGCTACATAAAATTAACCTGATACATTAAAATAGTCCACAAGTATCTAATTCTAAACAATATTTCATAAAATAGATAGGCATGAAATAATTTAGTAATTTAAAACTAGAGTTGACTTTGCTGTTTTATTTCTATAGTGAAATAAATGTACTTCTGAAACCCAAAGAAATGACACATTAATACACCCTCAGTGAAGTAAAATCAATCCTACAGGTCATTGCTTGACTTTGTGGGTTAAAATTGCTTTCAAAACTTATTATTAGCACTGTTGCATCGGAGGTTCTGCCTCCATTACCATAGAGGTGAGATTTCATTTTTTGTAACGACTTGTTGCCTTTCAAAATGCAAAGTTATGAGTACAGGCACTTTGAGTAGACTTGATTTTCCTAAATTGAAAGAGATTGAGCTTATTGTCAGTAACTTGTCTCAAAGGCAAACTTTCAAAATTTACAAGTTATGGAAAAATGTTGGAAGAATTGATAGATAAATGAATCACAGGCCCATTTAAGAACAAAAATGCTTTTGAAATGGGTTGCTGTGTTTATGGTTGGTTCATTGTTTTTTTTTAATTTTTTTAAATTTTTAAAAAAAATTTATTTTATTTTTGGTTGCGTAGGGCTTGTGGGCTTTCTCTACTTGCGGCGAGCAGGGGCTGCTCTTCGTTGTGGTGCGCGGGCTTCTTATTGCGGTGGCTTCTCTTGTTGCAGAGCACGGGCTCTAGGCGTGAGGGCTTCACTAGTTGTGGCTCGTGGGCTCAGTAGTTATGGCTCGCGGGCTCTAGAGTGCAGGCTCAGTAGCTGTGGCGCACGGGCTTAGTTGCCCCACGGCATGGGGGATCTTCCCGGAAGAAGGCTCGAACCCGTGTCCCCTACATTCTTAACCACTGTGCCACCAGGGAAGCCCCTATGGTTGGTTCATTTTACCTTCCTACCATCTTCTTAATTTAGATCTCCCTCAAGCTGAAGAAGAATAGATGAGGAAGTCCATTTCTGTCATTTTATTTTACTGCCAAATCCATACTCTAATTTCGTTTCCACATGCTGTTTTCCAAATGTCTTGAGGTTAGAAGGCTATTTGTTTCTATTCAATTTTAAGTGTTTCTGCATATGAGAAATGTACTGGATTATGTGTGTGTATACCCAGTGCATCTCCAAGGGAAACAATACAAAAATAGCTCGCCAATCAACAGGTTTAAAATCTAATAGAATTGTTTTCAATGTAGTGCAATCCTTCACTACAAGGTTGAGCAAAGCGTGTTTAATTTACCATTATTTCTTCATTCCCTTTTATTTTTGTATGAAAAATGTTTTGCTTTGATCTGTCTTTTATTTATGTGTGCATTAAATCAAGAAACTACATGATACAATTTATACATTCTGAACTGATAGAATACTGTTATCAACACAAAACAATGCTTACATATTGTCATAACTACCTAACAGAGTAATAAAGATTATATATTATTCTTGAAGTAGCATCTTTAACAGGGCTGGGTTTGTTTTTCATCCAAAATAATTTCCTCACTCCCTATCATTCTTTAACTGAATATGCTCATTTGAATAGGAGAACTGAAGAAATTATTTTGCTTAAATAGGACATTTTATTTCATTAAGGAAATGAATTTCTGCTCCTTCTCAGAAATTTGCAACTGAACGTTGGGGAATAGTATATACAAAATTTAAAAAGAGAAAAAGGAGGATATGTCTGCCTTACATTTAATTTTCTTACTTTAATTGTATTTTTCCAATTTAAGAAATTCACATTTAAGCTGCACAGCATAAAGCTGAAAAATTAGTTGAAATTATCTAATGGATTTGAGTTTAAATAGACAATCTAAGAAAAAGTCAGATCTCAATGCTCCCTGTTGTGAAGAGGTTATAGCTTATACCAAATTGTGATTCCCACACAGAAATCTGGGAAGTTAAGAAACTGAGATAAGGCATGAGGAAGAAGCTAGCAGAAACATTGGGAAAATATTGCATTAGAAGTTTTGGTGCCCACTCATCATGAAGAAAATTCTGGTGCCTGAAGTTCATAACAAATGTCAACTAGGAATTTTGAAATCAGCTATTCCCACCACATTTTCTGTATCTGTATTTAATCAGTGATTCAAATTCAACTTCTCTTCTTTGAATTCCAAAGTTCTTCACAAACAACTGGTGTCTATCTAGGGCTACTACATATATTTGAAGACTGCTTACTGCAGAGTGACCAAATCCATATACCCTGGTACTGAGCTGCGTTCATTAGGATGCACACACAGGTGTGTGGGCCAGCAGCTTCCTGCCTCTACCTCAAGGATAATTGCTTCCTCTGGAACATGCCTTAACACTCCACCCCCCACCCCCAACTTCTAAAAGATATCCCCATTCTAATCCCTGGAACCTGTAATGCTAACTTATATATATAAAAAAAAAGGTCTTTGCAGATATGGTCAAGGTAGGGATTTTGAGATGAGACTATCCTGTTTATCTGGGTGAGCCCTAAATGTGATCACATGTAAACTTATGAGAGAGAGGTAGAGGACAATTGGACAGATACAAAAGAGGAGAAGGTGAGGTGACCATGGAGGCAGCGACTGGAGTTATGCAGACACGACAAGGAATGTTGGCAACCACCAGAAGCTGGAAGAGGCAAGGAACAGGTTCTCCATTAGAGACTCTGGAGGGAGCATGACTCTGGCGACACCTTGATTTCAGCCCTGGGAAACTGACATAAGACTTCAGGCTTCCAGAACAGTGAGAGAACAAATTTCAGTTTTGTTTTTTTTGTTTATAAATTTATATTTATTTATTTATTTATTTTTGGCTGCGTTGGGTCTTCATTGCTGTGCGCGGGCTTTCTCTAGTTGTGGCGAGCGGGGGCCACTCTTCCTTTCAGTGTGCGGGCTTCTCACTGCGGTGGCTTCTCTTGTTGTGGAGCACGGGCTCTAGGCGCGCAGGCTTCAGTAGTTGCAGTGCGCAGGCTCTAGAGTGCAGGCTCAGTAGTTGTGGCACATGGGCTTAGTTGCTCTGCAGCATGTGGGATCCTCCCTGACCAGGGCTCGAACCTGTGTCCCCTGCATTGGCAGGTGGATTCTTAACCACTGCGCCCCCAGGGAAGCCCCGAATTTCAGTTTTTTTTAAACAAACCCAGTTTATGGTAATTTATTACAACAGCCACATGAAACTAACATACCGTCAAAAGTGTCCCATTTCGGAAGACAAATGTTCACTCTATCTCCATCTCAGCTACTGCACAATTTCTTGACTGTCCTTACATCCCATTCTATCCATTTCCCTTCACTCTCAGCTGATGAATATAACATCTTTTATCAATAAAGGGACATGCTCAGATAAGAAATTTCTCAATGTCTGGTCTCCAATTTATCCATAATCTGCATGAATATTAATCTTTACCTCCCTTTTGCTGCTCTTAGAAGAAGTTTTAGTTCCATACTTGTGCTCTTGACCCAATTTCCTCCTATATCCTCCTTGCTTTTTGATAATATTTAATCATTCAAAAAATTTTCCCATCTCTCCAGCTTTCTATTTTCTCTTTTCGGTCTGTAAACATTCCCACATATGCACACGAAAATACTCAAATAGCCTTTGACACTTAAATCCTTCCTATATATACTGACACAAAAGTGTTTTCACTCTTTTCTGTTCTAAGAACTTTATTTTTAATTAAATTACATGATATAGACAGAGAGAGAGAGAGAGAGACAGAGAGAGAGAGAGAGAGAGAGATGTGTTAATATAGTGTGAAGCCCTGACAGTTTTTGTTTTTATTTTTTGTAATGCAAGTGCCTGACTCAAGCTTTACAGAGGCATCCACTTCAAAGAAACATTCCCTTCAATGATGGCCATCTCGGATAAACACATTGCCAGCTACATGACTAAAGAGCCAGGTTGCTTACCTGTACCCCCCTCCCCGCTGGTCCACCTGTTTTTTCTCTTCCTGAGCTTTAAATTCCCACTCTTATGTTTTAAATTTACCAATAGTGAGCTGGTGAACCCCTGGGCTCCCACCCTCGAGGGACCCCAATAAAAGCAGAACCCCAGGTCCCTGCTCTCTCTCTCTCTACCTGCAACCTTGCTGTGTGGCCCCAGGTATGCCATGTAATTTCCAGGACCTGTAAGCAATAAACCTTTTTTTTCAGTTTCCTGATGGTTATTGCTGAAGGGTGTCTTGCAATCATAATAAGGACCACAAGGTCCGGTCCAGCCACAATACTGGCTATTAATAGTCTGAGACTGGCACTCAGAACAATACGTATACACACACACACACACGCTAAAATATTCAAATAGTTCATTATGGCTTATTAAAAAAATCCTCCTTTCCTACTCTTGCATTTCACTCTCAGAAGTGATCATTTTCAAGTCTTTTAGCTGTATTATTTTTATATATAATATACTGTGAAATAATATAAAAATATATATTGGGTCTCTGCCCCGGTTTCCTGGCACAGAGTTCCTAAAACCCTTGAAGTTTCCTAAGTGACAAGAACTAGGCACATCTTTTGTTCTAATATTTGGTCTTTGACCCCAGTTCCTAACATAGAGCTCTTGAATCCCTTGGAATTTCCTGGGTGATAGGAGTGTTCTGATTCTAATGAGGTAATTCTTGGTGGGCTCCTGGATAGCTTCAGGAGGGGGCTGATAACCAGAAAGACCAAGCCATGATTAGAAGCTTGGAACTTTCAGTTGTAACCCCCATTGTCCTAGGAGAGGAGAGAGGCTGGAGGTTGAGTTAACGATTGACGAAGCCTCCATAAAAATTCCAAAAGTATGGGGCTTGGGGAGCTTCCAGGTTTGTGAACAACATCTACATAGTGGGAGGGTGGCACACCCCAACTCCACAGGGACAGAAGCCCCTATGCTCGAGACCCTTCCAGACCTTGCCCTAGGCATCTCTTCATCTGACTGTGCATTTGTATCATTTAAAATATCCTTTGTAATAAAACTGGCAGAAGTAAGTAAAACTGTTTTCCTGGGTTCTGTGAGCCATTCCAGCAAATTATTAAACTCAAGAGGGGGGCCATGGAAATCTGATTTGTAGCCAAGTCAGACATAAGTGTCAGTAACCTGGGGACCTACTACTTGTAATTGGCATTTGAAGGTGAGGGCAGTCTTGTGGGACTGAGCCCTTAACCTGTGGGGTCTGTGCTAACTCCAGTTAGTACAAAAATTGAATTCAATTGCAGGACACTCAGCTGGTATTGGAGAGTTGTGTGGGAAAAATCTCACACATCTGGTGTCAGAAGTATTGTGTGTGAGTAAAGGTAAACAGTGTGTTTTTCCCTAGACATACACTTTTACAGCTATTTCTTGATTTATCAGTTTTACCAAGTGCTCTCAACTTTCAGTTCAGAAATTGAGTACACTGATCAATCTCTATTTGCTCCTCTAGATCCAATCTCTGCCTCTCTCTGCTCTGTTCTATGCCCTGGGAGGATGACCTCTATGGACTTGATCACGAGAGCCCCCTTTAGCTATGCTTAGCATTTGCATTTTGCCAATTACAGGTACTGGCAGGAGATCTAAGGTCAGGAGCAGAGAAAAGTCAGGTGTCTATTCGCCCTCCCGGATGATCCTTCCCTGCCAGATTACACTTTAATAGTGGCTGTGTTCCCCTATTGATGGCCACAACTTCTATTGGGGGGTCCCTTTCCCACAGTTATAGGTCTTGCCAGTTCCAGTAACCCTGCTCTCTCCCTTGCCTTCTTTTATAAGGCTTGGAATAGCTTCCTACTATTGTTAATCTCTGGGTGCATCACTGCTTCTATTGGGTTCCTTAATCCTTCCCTTAACTCTGTGAATAGTCATTTCATTAAATTCTCTTCAACTACTTTTTGAATAAGCTGTTTTCTGCAGTAACCATGACTAAAGAATATTTAGCTCCTGTATTTCTTTTTTTTTTTTTAACTTTGGGTTTATTTATTTATGGCTGTGTTGCGTCTTCGTTTCTGTGCGAGGGCTTTCTCTAATTGCGGCAAGTGGGGGCCACTCTTCATCGCGGTGCGCGAGCCTCTCACTATCGCGGCCTCTCTTGTTGCGGAGCACAGGCTCCAGACGCGCAGGCTCAGTAATTGTGGCTCACGGGCCTAGTTGCTCCGCGGCATGTGGGATCTTCCCAGACCAGGGCTCGAACCCGTGTCCCCTGCATTGGCAGGCAGATTCTCAACCACTACGCCACCAGGGAAGCCCTAAGCTTTATTTTTAATAGAACCTGGAAACAACCTAAATGTCCATCAACAATTGATGGATAAACAATTGTATAAAATCTATACACAGTGAAATATTACTCAGCAACAAAAAAAGAATAACCTACTGATATTCTCAACAACAGTAATCTCAAAACAATTATGCTTACTGACAGAAGATAGGAAAAAAATAAACCCATACTGTATTACATTTATATAAAATTCTAGAAAATGCAAACGTACTATGAAATAAAACAAAACAATACTCGCATGTGGATTAGGGAGGGACAAGAGGAAGAGATTATTAAGGGGTACGAGAAAACTTTTGGGGGTAATGATATGTTCATTACCTTAACTGTTATGATGGTATTATAGGTGCATACATATGTCAAAATTCAACAAATTGTACAATTTAAGTAAGTGCAGTCTACTGTATTCTGATTATACACCAATAAAGCTGTTAAGAGATAAAATGGTTCTACATAAAAATCTGGATCCCCCACTTCTTTGGAAAATCAACCAATCCTATATCGACTCAACCATCTCCCATGTCCCATATCTTGGTAGGATCAGCTCTGCCTCAGTAGCAGCAAAAACTGGAGAACAATTAAGACCATGCCCACCTAAACACTGGCTTGGTCACAAGACCCATCCAAGACTACAGAGAATCTCTTCTCTCTGCCCTAGGGTTCCTGCCTGTGCAGTGACGGCCATAAGGTCAACAGCCCAGGGAGGTACAGGAATCCAGGAAACTTTTAGATTATTTGTTATGACATTGGCCTCGGTCACAGGAGATAAAGAGGTCTGTAGGTCCTGAGAATTTCTGTACACCTTTAACCCACAGAGCCACTGTCACATGAAATTTGTATATGCCCTCCAGAAGAGACACAGAACCTCTAGTTAGCCACAACCTCCAACACTCCCTACTACTCAATGTTTCTGTACACAGTATTTCTATGTTTATTTTAATCTAAAAGATATACCTTATTAATTTTTTTAAAGTTTTTTTTTCTCTAGATAAGATATAGTCAAACCTACTTTACGATATTCTAAGTAAAACAATATTTACCAGAGTTAGCTTTATTAAGTGTTAAGGCTTAAAATTTGATAAAGTATAAAAACAGAATGTATACCTTTAACCCTTAATACCTTTGAACATCAGGAAAGATAACATTCTATGCATTAGAACAAGAGATATATCAACTATGCTTCCCACTTAGACCTACCTATCAGATTTTAGACTTCACAGGGGCTATGACTTCTGGATAGGTCTTGGGAGACAGCTATCAACAGTGTTGAGGAATGTGAGACATCCCGTGGGAAAAAGGGACTTAACTCATGCTGTTCCTAAAAGCACTAGAAGTTGTCATAACAATTACCCCTTCATCAGGGTTAGCTTAGGGCTCATAAGAGATCCTGACATCTAGGTCATAAAATCAACCCCACAAGGCTGAACAGTTTTTCTTAGGAGGGATTAGCCACCATTGCCAATTAGGCCAAATTAGACTGACAGCTGTTCTCTGCCATCCTGCTATTTTCTCTGAGGCACATAAAGTTTGGGGCTCCCACAAAAGATGTTCCTGTCTTCATGCTGGCAAAGCCTATTTCTTTTTTTAAAAAGTGAATAACATTCTATTTAACCCAATATACTCAAAATAGCTTTTAACATATAGTCAATGTAAAGATTATAAGATGTTTTACACTCTTTCTTTTTTTTTTCATACAATGTCTTGGAAATCCAGTGTGCATTTTATGATTATAGCATACCTTAGCTTACTTCAAGTGTTCAATAATCATATGTGGCTAGTGTCTACCGTGTTGCTTAGCTATTTAGCTCAGCCCACAGTCCTAGTTTTGTTCCTAACTGTGGAAAGCAATCAAAACCTTTGTAGGTGTGAAGGGAAGAAATGAGCTCAGTGAGCCCTGTTTCCTGAAAGCCCATTTCTTTTCTCAATCAACCCCACCAGGTAAACAGAACAAAGCCTTTTACAATAACGCTTTTTCACTGCACAACTCAGATCACTGTGGTGCAGGCAGTTCCAAGGTTGGGTGATTTGGCGGCTGGAGAAATCCATTTCAGCTAGCTCATGTAGAGTCAATACTGTCCATGGAAAACGGAAACCTTTGGAAAACTGCAGCAGATTCTAGCTCAGATCTTTTCGGCAGGAGCTGGTTCATGTCCACACTGAAACCACCAGGGGGTAGGGAATGAGGATCCCCAGTGGGTTCAGATCACTCATGATTCCCTCCAGGAAACAGGAGAGAGACTGGTGGTCTGCCTCACCTGAGTACACTGGGGTAAGAGACACACAGTGTGTGGCCCCTGACTGCTGATAGAAGTGGGACGGTTTCTGCAACCGACACTGGCAATGATATACCTCAGGCCAAGGGAAGGTCCTGGGAAGGTTAGAAAATGTAAAGTAGCTCCTGAAAGCTTCCCACATACCTGGTCCTTGAAGTTATCTCCCCCGTGTGGATACTGGATGTATGAAATTCAACTTCTGGTTGCTGGCTCCATTGCAAAGGCTACTTTCAGAATTTTTCTCTTTTATGAATCATACTATGTTGAGCAAGGAGAAAGCACGTTCCCTGCTCTCTTAAGGCCTCTCTCCTGTGTGAAGGTTCTGGTGCTAAACGAACTTAATAAACGCAGGCAAAGGAACAACAAAACTGCTACACTCATGAGGCCTTTCTTCAGTGTGAACTTTTATGTGCCAAGCAAGGTGGGAGGGTCTTCTGTAGGCTCTCTCACATTTGCTGAATGCATAAGGCCTTGCTCCAGTGTGAAGTCTCTGGTGTAAAATGAGGCTGGATTCATCAACGAATTTCCCACATTCACTTCATCCACAGGCTTTACTGAGGTGTGAACTTTCTTGTGTTGATTAAGGTGGGGGTTACTGACGTATGCTTTCTCACATTCACTGCACACATAAGGCCTTGTTCCACTGTGAATTCTCTTAGGTATTTTAATGCAGGCACTGTGGCTAAACAATTTCCCACATTCATCACACTCAGAAGACTTCTCTCTAGTGTGGATATTCTGGTGCTCAACAAGTACATTTTTACGGACATGGGCTCTCCCACGACTGCTGCACATATAAGGCCTTTCTCCATGGTGAATTTTCTGGTGCTAAGTGTGTCTTTGCAGTTGAAGGTTTTTCCCACATTCATTGCACTCATAAGGTTTTGCCCCAGTGTGAATTCTCTGGTGCTGAACGAAGTGGGACCTTCTGCCAAAGGATTTCTCACATTCAGCATACTCAAAAGGCCTTGATCCTGTGTGCACTGTCTGGTGTATTTTGAGGCTGGAGCTGCAGCTAAAACCTTTCCCACAGTCATTGCACACATAAGGTGCTACTCTTCTGTGAGTTTTCTTGTGTGACAGAAAGTAGCAGCTGTGGCTAAAGAGTATCCCACATTCATTGGACTCACAGGCCTTTCCTCCCATGTGGATTTTCTGGTGCCCAACATATTCCTCTTTGTGGCTACAAGCTTGCCCACTTTCACTGAACTGGTAATCCCTTTGTCCAGTGTGGAAGGCCTCCTCACACTCAGCACTCCTGTATGCCTTCTCTCAGATGTGAGTGGCATGGTGCTGGCCAAGTCCAGAGCTGCCCAAGAAGTCTTCCTTGCCCTCTCTGCAAGTACAGTCCTTCTTTAACATGTGGCATCTGCAGCTCTTCACAGAGGAGGCCGGACCCTTTTCCATTCTAGGGAATGTCTCTCCACTCTGCTGCCTCAGGATTCCATCAAGGTCACTGAACCAGAAGGCTCTCCCATATGACTTACATGGATATGATTGCTGCCCAGGAGATGTTCCCTGCCGCCCAGCCAGGTGCAAAATGCCTTTCAAGATTGGGTCACACATGTCACATGTGTGGCTCTTTTGCATAGAAGGACCTGCCTGGAGACTTCACACATTTGATATTCTTATAGGAACACCCTGCTCAGAATATGCATCTCTATCCTCCACACTATGGCTACAACTAGGGCCAGGGCGTTCCTGGATCACCTCTGCCTTGGCTGGAGCTATGACAACCCAGTCAAGAACCCTGAGCGCTCTCTCTGGCTTGGATTATACAGTATCTGGAAACTGCAAGTCGCAGTGAGATCACCAGCATAAAGTTCTCCAGCATCACACAGTACAGGAATTTCTGATCCTCATCAAGCAGATCCCACTCCTCTCTAGTAAAGTGGATGCATACATCCTCGAAGGTCACAATGCTCCGGGGGACGTCCCTCTGTGCTGGGGCCTCCGCCATCTTCACAGTACCAAGGTCCCGAGAGAGCGCACCCTAGTGGGCGCCGGCAAACACAGGCCCGGTCGTCCAGGTCACAGTCAGGGGAACGGAGTCTCACTTACGATAAGCTGGAAGTGGGGCATCACGGCGCCTACAAAGCACAGAGGTAAGTCCCGACTGCGGAGGTAGGTCCCAGGCGCGAAAGTGTCCTCTGCTCGGTATGGTGCGGCAGAGCCGGCGGAGAAGCAGCCTCTCCGTAGCGCTCCCGTCCACGTTTCCGGATCAGCCGGAACCAAAAACGCAGGGCATGCAAATGCCTCGAGGCCGGAAGTCCCGCCCCGCCGCTGGCGTAAAGATTTTTTTTCCTGATCCGGGAAAGACTGGCTTCCTTGATAGGAGAGCGGAAAGAAGGATTCTGCTGGCAAAGGTGACTTGAGGTAAGTTTAAAATTCACAGTTCTCAGCTTCATTCAGATCCAGCCAAATGCCTCCATTTCAGATTTAAAAATTCAAAAATCTTGTATTTAGGCACTTTTGAATTCTCTCTTTAGTTCTAATTGTTGGTCGGCTATCTTCGGTTGGTTATATAGATAATCATATCCTCTGCAAATAATACTTCATTTCATACTTTCCAACTTTTGCATCCATTCTGCACTTATTTTTCTCTCGTTTTATTGCAGTGGCTATAACCTTTAGGGCAATGTTGATTAGTAGTGGTGGTAAGAGGTGACTTTTAAAATTTCTGAATTTAATGTACATTATTCTAGACTTTGCATATTATACTGTACATATATTTGCTATAGGTATATAGTAGATATATTTATGAAAGTTGTTTGCCAAAATTTTTTTTAATCATGAGTGATTGCTGGATGTCATTCAGTGGTATATTGATGTATATTAATTTAGACAGATTATTTTAGTGGATTAATTTTGTTGGTAAATTTTCTTTAATTGTGCTATCCTTGCAATTTTGAGATTAAACCGTTGGTAATGATGTCATTATTATAATGATGTGTTGCTTGTGATTTGCCAATACTCTATTTAGAATTTTTGCTTCTATAAGTGTGATTAATATACATTTTTACTTGCTTTTCTGTCTTGGGGGCCACAGTCAATGCTAAACTCAGAGAATTAGGAATTATCTATTTTTTGTTCTATATTTTGGAACAAGCATTATACAGTTGAAATTAGCTTTTTATAAAAAATTTAGTAGGTCTGATATCTTTGTGGTTGAATAAATTTAATTACCCTTTCTTTGATTTTATGATTTTCTTCTTCATGGGCCACTTTGCTGGTTTATATTTCCCTAGAATATTTTTCGTGTTATCTAGATTTTCATATTTATTCGCAGAATGTTGATAAGTGTATATTACTTTTATCTTTATTTAAACTTTTCCAGCTTTGTTGAGGTATAATTGACAAATAAAATTGTATACGTTTAAAGGGTACAATGTAATGATTTGATATATGTATATGTGAAATGATTACTACAATCAAGTTAATTAACACACTTATCACCTTATATAGCTACCTTTATGTGTTTGTGTGTGTGCATGATGTGTGCTTAAGATCTTCTCTTAGCAAATTTCAAGTATATAATGCTGTATTATTAAGTCACTATGTAGTACATTAGATCCCAAGAGCTTATTCATCTTATAACTGACAGTTTGACCCTTTGGCCAACTTCTCCCCTATTTCTCCCATCATCTAGCCCCGGCAACCACCATTCTACTGTCTGTTTCTATGAATTTAACTTTTTTTTTTTAAAGATTCCTCATATAAGTGAGTATTTACAGTATTTATCTTTCTGTTTCTGGCTTGTTTCATTTAGTGTAAGGTCCTCCAGTTTCATCCATATTGTCACAGGTGGCAGGATTTTATTCTTTTATATGGCTGAATAATATGCCATTATATATATATATACATATACATATATATATATATATATATGTATATATATATACAAAGGGTGGAAAGAAATATCCAGAATGAGGGAAAAGGGTGGAAAGAAATATCCAGAATGAGGGAAAATTTGTGTAGCTTTTTCCTAAATATCGTCCTGTCTCTTTGCTGGTGCTGATTGCACTGTTTCTTTTTCACGATCTGCTCTGCCCTTCACTGCTTCCTGCCACAACCCACAAAATCAGGCACTTTGAAGAATAAAACAACTTTATGACATTTTTCAAGATGAAGGAGATTCACCATGCTGAGCAGAAGTTGTAAAATGGAACTTTTAATATTTTAAAGCCATTTGGAATACAGTTCTCATGCATGATTCTGTACGATGTCCAAATCGGTGCAGAGATGATGACCCTAGAGAATTTGCACTGACAGCTATGGGAGGAAGACATGCAGGAGTAACTTTTAATTGCATGTTTAATTGACCTTATAGGAAAATGAATCTCATATTTTGTACTAAGTACAATTACATAAAGATTTGAAAATATTATGATCTAAAAAAGTTACTCAGACTACTTTGTGGTATTATTAAAATCATATAATGTCTATACTCTGTACTCTTTAGACAGTGCTAAGACAACCACCATCCTGCTTTGTAGCAGAAGGGGGGGGGGAAGTAGGAGATAAGATAAAGCATACTGCTACCAGTATTTTTAGTAATTTATGATAAATAACTTTATCAAGGACTCTCTAAAAGATTTTCAGACATCAGTTTGAAACTATCCAATTTATAGTTAATATAGCTAAGATGCATAATTTTTTAAAATTTATTTTATTTTATTATTTTATTTTTTAACATCTTTATTGGAGTATAATTGCTTTACAATGGTGTGTTAGTTTCTGCTTTATAACAAAGTAAAGCAGTTATACATATACATATGTTCCCATATCTCTTCCCTCTTGCATCTCCCTCCCTCACACCCTCCCTATCCCACCCCTCTAGGTGGTCACAAAGCACAGAGCTGATCTCCCTGTGCTATGCGGTTGCTTCCCACTAGCTATCTATTTTACGTTTGGTAGTGTATATATGTCCATGCCACTCTCTCACTTTGTCACAGCTTACCCTTCCCCCTCCCCATATCCTCAAGTCCATTCTCTAGTAGGTCTGTGTCTTTATTTCCGTCTTGCCACTAGGCTCTTCATGACCTTTTTTTTTTTTTTTCCCTTAGATTCCATATATATGTGTTAGCATACTATATTTGTTTTTCTCTTTCTGACTTACTTCACTCTGTATGACAGACTCTAACTCCATCCACCTCACTACAAATAACTCCATTTCGTTTCTTTTTATGGCTGAGTAATATTCCATTGTATATATGTGCCACATCTTCTTTATCCATTCATCCGATGATGGACACTTAGGTTGCTTCCATGTCCTGGCTATTGTAAACAGAGCTGCAATGAACATTTTGGTACATGACTCTTTTTGAATTATGGTTTTCTCAGGGTATATGCCCAGTAGTGGGATTGCTGGGTCGTATGGTAGTTCTATTTTTAGTTTTTTAAGGAACCTCCATACTGTTCTCCATAGTGGCTGTATCAATTTACATTCCCACCAACAGTGCAAGAGTGTTCCCTTTTCTCCACACCCTCTCCAGCATTTATTGTTTCTGGATTTTTTGATGATGGCCATTCTGACTGGTGTGAGATGATATCTCATTGTAGTTTTGATTTGCATTTCTCTAATGATTAACGATGTTGAGCATCCTTTCATGTGTTTGTTGGCAATCTGTATACCTTCTTTGGCGAAATGTCTATTTAGGTCTTCTGCCCATTTTTGGATTGGGTTGTTTGTTTTTTTGATATTGAGCTGCGTGAGCTGCTTGTAAATTTTGGAGATTAATCCTTTGTCAGTTGCTCCATTTGCAAATATTTTCTCCCATTCTGAGGGTTGTCTTCTGGTCTTGTTTATGGTTTCCTTTGCTGTGCAAAAGCTTTTAAGTTTCATTAGGTCCCATTTGTTTATTTTTGTTTTTATTTCCATTTCTCTAGGAGCTGGGTCAAAAAGGATCTTGCTGTGATTTTTGTCATACAGTGTTCTGCCTATGTTTTCCTCTAAGAGTTTGATAGTGTCTGGCCTTACACTTAGGTCTTTAATCCATTTTGAGTTTATTTTTGTGTATGGTGTTAGGGAGTGTTCTAATTTCCTACTTTTACATGTAGCTGTCCAGTTTTCCCAGCACCACTTATTGAAGAGGCTGTCTTTTCTCCACTGTATATGCTTGCCTCCTTTATCAAAGATAAGGTGACCATATGTGCCTGGGTTTATCTCTGGGCTTTCTATCCTGCTCCATTGATCTATGTTTCTGTTTTTGTGCCAGTACCATACTGTCTTGATTACTGTAGCTTTGTAGAATAGTCTGAAGTTAGGGAGGCTGATTCCTCCAGCTTCATTTTTCGTTCTCAAGATTGCTTTGGCTA
Source organism: Balaenoptera musculus (assembly GCF_009873245.2). Taxonomy (NCBI): domain Eukaryota; kingdom Metazoa; phylum Chordata; class Mammalia; order Artiodactyla; family Balaenopteridae; genus Balaenoptera; species Balaenoptera musculus. The sequence continues at coordinate 30,158,379 of NC_045806.1, forward strand.
TTCGGGGTCTTTTGTGTTTCCATACAAATTGTGAAATTTTTTGTTCTAGTTCTGTGAAAAATGCCAGTGGTAGTTTGATAGGGATTGCATTGAATCTGTAGATTGCTTTGGGTAGTATAGTCATTTTCACAATGTTGATTCTTCCAATCCAAGAACATGGTATATCTCTCCATCTATTTGTATCATCTTTAATTTCTTGCATCAGTGTCTTATAATTTTCTGCATACAGGTGTTTTCTCTCCTTAGGTAGGGTTATCCCTAGATATTTTATTCTTTTTGTTGCAATGGTAAATGTGTTTTCTTAATTTCACTTTCAGATTTTTCATCATTAGTGTATAGGAATGCAAGAGATTTCTGTGCATTAATTTTGTATCCTGCTACTTTACCAAATTCATTGATTAGCTCTAGTAGTTTTCTGGTAGCATCTTTAGGATCCTCTATGTATAGTATCATGTCATCTGCAAACAGTGACAGCTTTACTTCTTCTTTTCTGATTGGATTCCTTTTATTTGTTTTTCTTCTCTGATTGCTGTGGCTAAAACTTCCAAAACTATGTTGAATAATAGTGGTGAGAGTGGGCAACCTTGTCTTGTTCCTGATCTTAGTGGAAATGGTTTCAGTTTTTCACCATTGGGGACGATGTTGGCTGTGGGTTTGTCATATATGGCCTTTATTATGTTGAGGAGAGTTCCCTCTTTGCCTGCTTTCTTCAGGGCTTTTATCATAAATGGGTGTTGAATTTTGTCAAAAGCTTTCTCTGCATCTGTTGAGATGATCATATGGTTTTTCTCCTTCAATTTGTTAATATGGTGTATCACATTGATTGATTTGCGTATATTGAAGAATCCTTGCATTCCTGGGATAAACCCCACTTGATCATGGTGTATGATCCTTTTAATGTGCCTTTGGATTCTGTTTGCTAGTATTTTGTTGAGGATTTTTGCATCTATGTTCATCAGTGATATTGGCCTGTAGTTTTCTTTCTTTGTGACATCTTTGTCTGGTTTTGGTATCAGGGTGATGGTGGCCTCGTAGAATGAGTTGGGGAGTGTTCCTCCCTCTGCAATATTTTGGAAGAGTTTGAGAAGGATAGGTGTTAGCTCTTCTCTAAATGTTTCATAGAATTCTCCTGTGAAGCCATCTGGTCCTGGGCTTTTGTTTGTTGGAAGATTGTTAATCACAGTTTCAATTTTAGTGCTTGTGATTGGTCTGTTCATATTTTCTATTTCTTCCTGGTTCAGTCTTGGAAGGTTGTGCATTTCTAAGAATTTGTCCATTTCTTCCAGGTTGTCCATTTTATTGGCATAGAGTTGCTTGTAATAATCTCTCATGATCGTTTGTATTTCTGCGGTGTCAGTTGTTACTTCTCCTTTTTCATTTCTAATTCTATTGATTTGAGTCTTCTCCCTTATTTTCTTGATGAGTGTGGCTAATGGTTTATCAATTTTGTTTATCTTCTCAAAGAACAAGCTTTTAGTTTTATTGATCTTTGCTATTGTTTCCTTCATTTCTTTCTCATTTATTTCTGATCTGATCTTTATGATTTCTTTCCTTCTGCTAACTTTGGGGTTTTTTTTGTTCTTCTTTCTCTAATTGCTTTAGGTGCAAGGTTAGGTTGTTTATGTGAGATGTTTCCTGTTTCTTGAGGTAGGCTTGTATTGCTATAAACTTCCCTCTTAGAACTGCTTTTGCTGCATCCCATAGGTTTTGGGGCATTGTGTCTCCACTGTTATTTGTTTCTAGGTATTTTTTGATTTCCCCTTTGATTTCTTCAGCGATCACTTGGTTACTAACTAGTGTATTGTGTAGCCTCCATGTGTTTGTATTTTTTACAGATCTTTTCCTGTAATTGATATCTAGTCTCATAGCGTTCTGGTCGGAAGAGATACTTGATACGATTTCAATTTTCTAAAATTTACCAAGGCTTGATTTGTGACCCAAGATATGCTCTATCCTGGAGAATGTTCCATGAGCACTTGAGAAAAATGTGTATTCTGTTGTTTTTGGGTGGAATGTCCTATAAATATCAATTAAGTCCATCTTGTTTAATGTATCATTTAAAGCTTGTGTTTCCTTTTTTATTTTCATTTTGGATGATCTGTCCATTGGTGAAAGTGGGGTGTTAAAGTCCCCTACTATGATTGTGTTACTGTCGATTTCCCCTTTTATGGCTGTTAGTATTTGCCTTATGTATTGAGGTGCTCCTATGTTGGGTGCATAAATATTTACAATTGTTATATCTTCTTCTTGGCTCGATCCCTTGATCATTATGTAGTGTCCTTCTTTGTCTCTTGTAATAGTCTTTATTTGAAAGTCTATTTTGTCTGATATGAGAATTGCTACTCCAGCTTTCTTTTGATTTCCATTTGCATGGAATATCTTTTTCCATCCCCTCACTTTCAGTCTGTATGTGTCCCCAGGTCTGAAGTGGGTATCTTGTAGACAGCATATATATGGGTCTTGTTTTTGTATCCATTCAGCCAGTCTGTGTCTTTTGGTGGGAGCATTTAATCCATTTACATTTAAGGTAATTATCGATATATATGTTCCTATTCCCATTTTCTTAAATGTTTTGGGTTTGTTATTGTAGGTGTTTTCCTTCTCTTGTGTTTCTTGCCTAGAGAAATTCCTTTAGCATTTGTTGTAAAGCTGATTTGGTGGTGCTGAACTCTCTCAGCTTTTGCTTGTATATAAAGGTTTTAATTTCTCCATCAAGTCTAAATGAGATCCTTGCTGGGTAGAGTAACCTTGGTTGTAGGTTTTTCTCCTTCATCACTTTAAATATGTCCTGCCACTCCCTTCTGGCTTGCAGAGTTTCTGCTGAAAGATCAGCTGTTAACCTTATGGGGATTCCCTTGTGTGTTATTTGTTGTTTTTCCCTTGCTGCTTTTAATATGTTTTCTTTATATTTAGTTTTTGATAGTTTGATTAATATGTGTCTTGGTGTGTTTCTCCTTGGATTTATCCTGTATGGGACTCTCTGTGCTTCCAGGACTTGATTAACTATTTCCTTTCCCATATTAGGGAAGTTTTCAACTATAGTCTCTTCAAATATTTTCTCAGTCCTTTTCTTTTTCTCTTCTTCTTCTGGGACTCCTATGATTCGAATGTTCGTGCATTTAATGTTGTCCCAGAGGTCTCTGAGACTGTCCTCAGTTCTTCTCATTCTTTTTTCTTTATTCTGCTCTGCAGTAGTTATTTCCACGATTTTATCTTCCAGGTCACTTATCCTTTCTTCTGCCTCAGTTATTCTGCTATTGATCTCTTCTAGAGTATTTTTAATTTCATTTATTGTGTTTTTCATCATTGCTTGGTTCCTCTTTAGTTCTTCTAGGTCCTTGTTAAATGTTTCTTGCATTTTGTCTATTCTATTTCCAAGAATTTGGATCATCTTTACTATCATTATTCTGAATTCTTTTTCAGGTAGACTGCCTATTTCCTCTTCATTTGTTAGGTCTGGTGTGTTTTTACCTTGCTCCTTCATCTGCTGTGTGCTTTTCTGTCTTCTCATTTTGCTTATCTTACTGTGTTTGGTGTCCGCTTTTCGCAGGCTGCAGGTTCGTAGTTCCTGTTGTTTTTGGTGTCTGTCTCCAGTGGCTAAGGTTGGTTCAGTGGGTTGTGTAGGTTTCCTGGTGGAGGGGACTACTGCCTGTATTCTGGTGGATGAGGCTGGATCTTGTCTTTCTGGTGGGCACATCCACGTCTGGTGGTGTGTTTTGGGGTGTCTGTGGCCTCATTATGATTTTAGGCAGCCTCTCTGCTAATGGATGGGGCTGTGTTCCTTTCTTTCTAGTTGTTTGGCATAGGGTGTCCAGCAGTGTAGCTTGCTGGTCGTTGAGTGAAGCTGGGTCTTGGTGTTGAGATGGAGATCTCTGGGAGATTTTCTCCATTTGGTATTACGTGGAGCTGGGAGGTCTCTTGTGGACCAGTGTCCTGAATTTGGCTCTCCCACCTCAGAGGCACAGCCCTGATGCCTGGCTGGAGCATCAAGAGCCTTTCATCCACATGGCTCAGAATAAAAGGGAGAAAAAATAGAAAGAAAGGAAGAGGATAAAATAAAATAAAGTAAGATAAAATAAAATAAAGTTATTAAAATAAAAAATAAAAGAAATTATTAAGGAAAAAAAATTTTTTTTAAGTAAAAAAAAAAAAACCAAAAAACCGGACAGATAGAACCCTAGGACGAATGGTGAAAGCAAAGCTATACAGACAAAATCTCACACAGAAGCTTACACATACACACTCACAAAAAGAGGAAAAGGGGAAAAAATATTATATCTTGCTCCCAAAGTCCACCTCCTCAATTTGGGATGATTCGTTGTCTATTCAGGTATTCCACAGAGGCAGGGTACATCAAGTTGTTTGTGGAGCTTTAATCCGCTGCTTCTGAGGCTGCTGGGAGAAATTTCCCTTTCTCTTCTTTGTTCGCACAGCTCCCGGGGTTCAGCTTTGGATTTGGACCCGCCTCTGCGTGTAGGTCGCCTGAGGGCGTCTGTTCTTTGCTCACACAGGCCGGGGTTAAAGGAGCAGCTGCTTCGGGGGCTCTGGCTCACTCAGGCTGGGGGGAGGGAGGGGTACGGAGGCGGGGCGAGCCTGCGGCGGCAGAGGCCAACGTGACGTTGCACCTGCCTGAGGCACACCGTGTGTTCTCCTGGGTAAGTTGTCCCTGGATCACTGGACCCTGGCAGTGGCGGGCTGCACAGGCTCCCGGGAGGGGCGGTGTGGAGAGTGACCTGTGCTCGCACACAGGCTTCTTGGTGGCGGCAGCAGCAGCCTTAGCGTTTCATGCCCGTCTCTGGGGTCCACGCTGATAGCCGCGGCTCGCGCCCGTCTCTGGAGCTCCTTTAAGCAGCGCTCGTAATCCCCTCTCCTCACGCACCAGGAAACAAAGAGGCAAGAAAAAGTCTCTTGTCTATTCGGCAGCTCCAGACCTTTTCCCAGACTCCCTCCCGGCTAGCTGTGGTGCACTAACCCCTTCAGGCTGTGTTCATGCCGCCAACCCCAGTCCTCTTCCTGCGAGCCGACCGAAGCCTGAGCCTCAGCTCCCAGCCCTGGCCCGTCCTGGCGGGTGAGCAGACAAGCCTCTCGGGCAGGTGAGTGCTGGTCGACACCGCTCCTCTGTGCGGGAATCTCTCCACTTTGCCCTCCGCACCCCTGGGGCTGCGCTCTCTTCCGTGGCTCCGAAGCTTCCCCCCTCCGCCACCCGCAGTCTCCGCCCGCGAAGGGGCTTCCTAGTGTGTGGAAACCTTTCCTCCTTCACAGCTCCCTCCCACTGGTGCAGGTCCCGTCCCTATTCTTTTGTCTCTGTTATTTCTTTTTTCTTTTGCCCTACCCAGGTACGTGGGGAGTTTCTTGCCTTTTGGGAGGTCTGACGTCTTCTGCCAGCGTTCAGTGGGTGTTCTATAGGAGCAGTTCCACGTGTAGATGTATTTCTGATGTATCTGTGGGGAGGAAGGTGATCTCCGCGTCTTACTCTTCCGCCATCTTTCTCTCCCCCCGTAAGATGTATAATTTTAAGGTGGCTTATTGCCTTTTCAGCCAATTGGGTATTAATGTAACTTACAACCAGATAAAATCAGTAATTTTTGTACCTATGTTTTCACTTTGGATAAGCTAAAGAAATTGTTTTAAAGAATAAATATGTCTATTTTTTTTCAAGGACATTTGTCCTAAGAGTCTTTTAAAGACATCTTTTACGGACTAAAAAGATAACATATATAGAAAAAAGCATTGGCTCATATAAAAATAGAACCTAGTCAAGGTTCTGTGTATAGGGGGAAATAGAAAGATAATTTTAGAAGTTATAAAGTAAGAAATGATCACTGTTCAGTGTGAGAGAAAGCAGAGGTATTTTCTTAGACCCGGGACATAAACCAGGCAGCCACTTGCCATGATTGGCAGTGATTTGGGGTGAAAATAGAGACCTCTAAAGGCACATAGGAACTGTGACCTATTAGAACTGCAGCTCAACTAATATGAGTACATTTCCGTTTAGAATTTTGACATGAGTTGCAGTAATGACTCAGAATATAAACCACAAAACATTTGGCAATGCTTAATGCCATAGCCCATCCACTGCCATCTTAGGCTGCATTAAAAGAAATAGTGTCACAGGAGGGGAGAGTCCCACTGTACTGATCAGAAGCTACTTTTCTGAATTCATTCAAGGTGTAGCCCAGGAGAAGTAACCCAGAGAAATGATGTAAAGAAAGGAAACAGTATTTTTTGATCTTTTAGCCAAGAGTAAAGATTTCAGGGGACATCAGTTGTATTCTTTCAAAAATCTTAGAGCTCTTATGGAGAAAGTAATTTGATTTAGTTTGCTTTGTTTTACCAGATAGTAATAAAGATAACTCGCTTACTAGATGTATGGTCCACTGCCACAGTAAATTTTCATACCTATATTACAAACTCTGAGATAGCACTGGAGACCTGATTTGCCTATGGACTTTTGGCTGAAATTTATGGGCAGTCATTTCTAAACACTGGAAAGACAACGTTGCATAAAGCAGATGCATAAAGCCTGCCCTTTACATACCACGAAGAACAATGGTCCCAATGACGTAGCGAAGAGTAGTGACATAAGTCTCTCTTCCCAACACAAAGACCATGGAGAAGACATTGTTTTTTAACACCAATGTTTAATTTATTAAAGTCAGAAATTAAAACACTTGATTCTTCCATAGTCTAGGATTTTTCCATAGTTTCCATTTTAACATACTATTTTACTATTTGGAATCTAGAAAATTTAACAATCACTTTAAAAAAGCCTTTGGAAAATACTTGGCCCCATTTAAACATACCCTGGAACAATTTTAAATTGCAGATATAAATGTAATATTCAGTTGCCATTTTACTTTATCTGAAGTAAAATCAAAGCCTCCCCAAATAATAAATATTCTTATGAATTCAACATATATACACACATGTATCTATGTATGTACACTCACACAGACACACACATACATATATTGTGAAGCTAAGGACTGGGTGCAGTGGTGAAGTAGAAGGTGAAACAAACCAGCTGGATAGAAGTCCTAGCCAGATTCCACATCTGTGGGAGTGTGCATTGCGGGACAAGACTGAGTGCTGGGGAAGAGGTCACTGAAGCTGGGACGGAAGCCGGCAGGTGCGAGTCTGGCCCCGCCCCGCCCTGCCCCCCCTGCCCCCGACAGTGGGAGATGAGTGCTTCTGCGTTTATATTTAGCTGACATGGAGTAGAGCCCACAGGTTCTGTGCGCCTGCACATCCCCCCCCACCGAAACTGATGTTTACTGTTTACGTGTGTGAGTGGCAGTGGGGTTGCCCCCTCGCCCCTACCCTGCTCGTGGCCCGCCCCAGCCTGTACCCTGGAAATGAGCAGTGGCTGTTTTCCTTTGTTCAGGACCCCATTCCCCACCCACACCCTTCCGTTTTTTATTCACAAATTCATGTTCCTTCCTCCTCCAGCTTTTGACTTGGTATCAGTAACTTCTCTGTCTGGCTTCTCAGAGGTACCCCTTGTACATTTGTCCTCAGGCGGTCTTAACGGATGTCATTCAGAAAATGGTTATTTTATATGATTTTTCATGGAATTTGTTGTAATAAATCATTCTTCTAGCACATGTTATTAAAAACAAACAAACCAACCAACTAAGCAGCAGTTTTAGGTTCAGGACTTGTTAAAAGGAATCTTGGTGCCCCAGGACCTCCTCCTTGTACTTCCTTAACAGCAAAGGACTTAAGTATATTTCCGTAGGGTGAGGAGCGTATTAAGGGATGAAGACCAATGCCATCTAGTCTGGCTTCCTTAATTGTAACTCAGGCTCATGTTTTTTGATATTTGTTCTAGAATGTTCTGACAGAATTTTAAAAAGTGGATTAGACTGCCTAACAAAGTAATGAACTTCATGTTGCTGAGAAGGTTCAAGAAGGTGCTGTATGAACACCACCTTTCAAAGTTGCTTTAGGGGGATTCCTCAATTGATTTTGAGGCTGGACTAGATAAAAAGGTAGTGCTTTTCAACATATGCTAATGGTTCTTCATATTATGAAAAAACCCACAGATTTAATAAAAGCAGAAAAATTTTAAGATCTTTGTGAAGCAGTGATTTATATTGTAGTTTTTCACAGCAGCCTAAGATTTTCTTTTTATGTGAAGGTTTACCAGGAAGAAGTGCTTTAAAAGTAACACCTCTATTTGCTTCGTGGGTGTTTTCTGTCATTAGGAAGAGCCATATCCTCTATAATAGATATGTGTCTAAGCACTGAAAGTTATTTCTAAATAGTAATAATTTCCCCTTTATTCCTCACTAGATATAGTAAACACTGTGTTGTGCAATATATAATTTTATCTACATTCTGGTAAATACCAGAAGGCAAATTTGTGGCTCTAATTCAGTAAATACAGCCCGTAATTAAATCAATAACCAGCTTTAACATATTCTTCCAAATAAACATATTTTCAAATAAGTAGTGTATATTTATCTTGCTTTAGAGAAAGTTCAAATTTCATTTCTAGTTTTAGTTAGCAGTTACTTTTTTTTTTTTTTGTGGAGCTCTTTCATAAGAAACACACTCTTGATTTTTTTCCACAGAGGAAAAAAAGGATTATTTTTCTGGCTTAGTTTTCATGTATATTATCTTTTAAAAGGAAGATATAGAGAAGAAATCACCTTTGCTCCACACGTTGGGGATTATTCATCAGTTTTGGGGAAGATTGTTGGTTTGGGGGGAAGAAAGTTTAAAGATGACAGCTGAGGAGATTGTACTCAGGTCTTTGGGGGGTTAGTGCCTTGGGGCTTCAAAAGAGGCAATCAAGACCTGTAAGACTTAGAAATCAAAATCTACCGAAGGTCTTTTATTATGTATAGTTCACATATTTGAGACATTTAATTTATAGAAAGTTTAAACTGAAAATCGTTATTGGGTAGAATGAATGGGTGTAGACTAAGGACCACTAAAAGAGAAAATTCTGTAAATACTAAGCACTTCTGTGACATTCAAAGCCACTGAAAATCTAATACCCACCATGCTTTTGTGGCTAGGTATACACTTATTAACGATCACTATGTCCTCTGGGTTGCTATTTTTCACTAACTTACTTAGGCAGATTTTACAAACATTCTTTGTGTTGTAAAATTTATATTATTAAAAATAAAAGCGAACAAACAAAAATTATGACCATACAGCTCCTTAACTACAGCTTCAGCATTTCCTGGCTCATTACCTTTTTTATAGGCAGAGCTGGTGGTTCAGGTGAGGCCTGACAGCTATGTATGGGTAAGAGGAGGATGCATGGTTTGTTGTCATCTGTGCGTGGGTCAGTGGCTTGTCACATAACTGCCATTTAGTGCCACATAGTGCTCAGTAATGAAGATAACATTAGAGATAATTAAGGAAACTGTTTTTTCAGCTCTTTGATTACTTCTGCCTTCTTTATCTCCCAGCAGTTCACATTTACTTCACAGCTAAGTGAATTTCAGCATCTTCCCTTTCTGGTAAGTGACATTAGAACTCTGCTCACTTAGTACTTCAGTAACACTCATTGCTTTTTCAGCATATTTCAAAGCTTTTTCTTTCCTAAATTTTGAGCCAACAATTACTCAGAACCTATTACTCCTTCACTGTGGGGCATAGAAACATTAAGTGTGATCCTTCTCCACAAAGAGCATAAATAACGAGAGTTCAAGTTGGTATCTCAAAGAAAAGTGCGTGTGGAAATTGAGCAATAGAGCGATTGCCTCTAGCTGGTGAGATTAGAGGAGGCTTCTGGGCCTTTTAACTAGGCCTTAAAAATGCGCAAAGCACCTGACAGGTGGATATGGTTACTACCTGCTCTCTTTACTTCTCCATCTTCTGCTCTCTTGGATGCATGGTGTCAGTCTTTAGTCCCTACCTATTGTCTAAATCCACTTGTTATAGCACCTTCACATTATCAAATCCAGTGGTCAACTCTCAGTCCTCACCTTAACTGAACTCTCAATGGCACTTGATTGAGCTCATCTGTCCTTCTTGAAACACTTTCTTTTCTTGGATTATGGGACACTGTCCTACTCTCCAGATTTTCCCATGCCTTGGTGGCCACTTTTTTCTAGCTTCCTTTGGTGTAATCTGCTTTTATAGATCTCTAAATTTTGACGTGCCCCAGAGCTGAGTACTCAGACCTCTCTCCACACCATTTCAGTAGGTCAGTGGTTCTTTAAACCTGGTTGCACCTTAGAGGAGATTTTAAAATTCACCATTATCCTGGCCCCCCTGCAGAGGTTCAGATTCAATTGGTCTGAGGATGGGGGGGGGCATCAGTATTTTACCTTAACTCTCCCCCAGTGAATTGAATGTGTGGGAGGGTTGAGAATCACTGAATGGAGTGATCTCATTCTGTTCAATGACTCCAAATGACACAATAAAATCTGATGGTTCAAATGGAAGTCTCCAGCCTTGAGCCCTCCTTTGAACTCCAGACTCATAACTAAAGGATTACTAGACATTTCTACTTTGCAGTCTAATGACCATTTCAAAGTTAGCAGGTCCAAAACCTTTTGATTTCCCATCCAAATCTCCTCCAATGTTTCTTATCTCAGAAGATGGCACATGCCATAATGCACCCCGTTGCTCAGGGCCCAAACCTAGGAGTCATCTAGGATTCCTCTCATTCTTTCATTTCTCATATCCAATCATCAGCAAATCTCTTTGTTTCTGTCTTCCAAATTAATTTTTAATTTACTCATTTCTTACCACCTCTACCCCAGTTTCCCCATCCTAAGCCACAATCATCTCTTACTTAGACTGGTCCCATAGCCTCCTAACTTGTCTCCTATGTTCATTCGTTCCACCACCCCCACAGTCTCTATATGCCTGCAAAGTGACCTTTCTGAAAAATATATAAAATTGCATCATTCCTCTGCTCTCAATCCCCCGATACTTTTCCATCACACTGAGAATAAAACCCATACCTTTACCATGGTCCATAGCCTTGTGAGATTGACTTCTGGTTACTCTGACCTTGTGTCCTACCTTCTTTCTTGAAACCCCTCACTCAAGGTGCATCAGCCACACTGGTTTCCTTGCTTTTTTCCTCTAGTACCTCACATGTGCTCTTGTCAAGGGCCTTTGTACCTACTATTACATGGATCCCAATATAATGTGGCTAGCTCTCTCATATCATTCAGACTATTGTTCAAATGCCACTCCCCTCAGGGAAGAGTCCCCTGAGTGCTTGATTGTAGGGAGTAACTTCTATCCCCTTATTTTTATTTTTCATACCTGATATTTTATTATATATGCACTTACTTAAATTCTGTCTTATCACTAGAATATAGGCTCCATTAGTGTAGGGATGTTGTTTTCTTCACCATCACATTTCTGGAGTCTAAAACAGCATCTTGCATGTGGTAGGTAGGTAGTCACTAAATGAATTGATGAATGTGCGTGTGAATGTGAAGGGAGAGATTTTAGCCAAGGGAGCAGTATGATCAATGTCATGGAAATGAAAAATATTAGCTAGTTAGGGAGAAGAACATATTTGGCTGAAGGTTGCTAGAGAAGAGTGGCAGAGATGGTTCTAGAAAGGGAAGTACAAGCCAGGATGTGGAGAGCCCTAAATGACTGATGTGGATTTTAGGAAATGGGGAGCCATTGAAGGTTTTTTTTGGTGGGCTGCTCATATGATTGAATTGAAGCTAAAATCAAATGATTTGATAACTGAATAAAAGTGGTTAAGGGAAAAGGAAGAGTTAAATATGATTCTCAAATGTTAGGCCTGGGTAATTGAAAGGATGTTAATGGCACCAACAAAGAGAAAGAAGACAGGGAATAGTGTGATATTGTTGTTTGTTATTACTGCAATTGGTAAATTTGAAGGTTAGAAAAATAATCCTTTTAATTCAGGGTATGTTAAGTTTAAGATGCTTGGGAAAGTCACGTGGAGATGTGAAAGAATCAATTGTACATGAGGATGTGGACCTTGAGAGAAGTCAGGGCTAAAGTGCAGGGTTTGAAGGTTCTGTCCCAAGGAATAAGATGATATGGGTGTGGATATGAATATCAACTAGGAAATTGTGAAGTAAGAAATGAGAGCCTACTATGGAATCTTAGAAAATGCCGCTTTAAAAGATGATGTGAACATCGGAAAACCAAAGGTTGTTCAGAGAAATAGGTAGAAATCTCCATGGGCTAGAGTATCATGAAAGCCAGGGGAATAAAGAATTAGAAGAAAGAGAAGTTAATCATCAGTTTAAGTACTGCAGAGAGTTTGAGGAAGATGAAGAGGTAGAGCTTTTGATTAGAAAAGGGAAAATTGACTGTAACTGTGGTGATGTGGATTGGTAGCTTAGAAGAACTTAAAAGAATGTAGGAGGATAGTATCATTATAAGGTACCAGGGTTAAGAAAAGAATGTTTAAGGAGAGAAAAAAATGAACCATACTGTCAAATCAAGCAAAACTACTTTTAGAGGAAGAAACTAAAAAATCAAGAAGGGAGTGTGGGTCATCCACAGAGTAGAGCCCTGTGCATCAAAGTGCAAAGTAGCTGTGTTAGCCCTAGAAAGAAATACAGATGTATCATCTTCTGACGGAGGAAGGAAAAATAAGAGAAAAGAAAAAAAAAAGAAGAGAGGAGAGAAGAGTGAGAGGTGGGTGGGATAGAGGTGAGAAACACATGTTAAGTAGCTAAAATCCCAATAAGGCTGAAAATAAAATCATCTATTGAGATTTGGTACAGAGTGGGGTGGGAGAGGAGTTGACTAACATAAGTGAAAGGATTATGATCAACACTATGTTGACACCTTTTCCTCTTGACCTACGTTTTAATAAGTGATGTATGTAGACTTACATGTAAGTTTATAAAAATACATGAATAAAATAGTACATTTAAATGTAGAGTCTATCACTGTTGTAATTTATAAAGATGTTTTTTCTTTGCATGATAAAAGTATCAGTCTTGATGTTTCTTATTTATTTATTTATTTATGGCTGTGTCGGGTCTTAGTTGCAACACACAGGATCTTCGTTGCAGTATGCGGGCTTCTCTCTAGTTGTGGTGCGTGGGCTCCAGAGCGTGTGGGCTCTGTAGTTTGCGGCAGGCAGGCTCTCTAGTTGAGGCGCGCCAGCTCAGTAGTTGCGGCGTGCGGGCTTAGTTGACGCGCAGCATGTGGGATCTTAGTCCCCTGACCAGGGATCAAACCTGCGTCCCCTGCATTGGAAGGTGGATTCTTTAACCACTGGACCACCAGGGAAGTCCCAATCTTGATATTTCTTAAAAAACATTTTTCTGAATGAGGATGAACTTTCATCAACTTTGATGATTTTAATGATGATACCAATGAGTCTTCAATTCCAGGTCCAGCTGTGAAATATTTGCTCATAAATAATTAAGGGTCTCCCTTTCTTGCAGAGGAGCATCACTATAGTTTTCCTAATTATATAGAAATTAGGTAAGAAGTTCTAGAATTATTTCTCATAAGTGAGTTAATTCATGTAAAGTGCTTAGAGCTTAGCACAGTGCCTGGCACATAGAAGGCAGTCAATGGATGTTAACTATAATTCATCATCATATCATTGTTGTTGTTAGAAAGAGGCATATGAATTTGGATTACTAAATTGTGTAAAATGTCGATTTATCCCATATTTTTGATATTGTTATGGATTTGTTATCATTTGAAACATACTGCAAAGACTTTTTACTAACTTTTTGATATTTGATCATAAAAATTTCGCCTGTTCATATTCAAAGTCAAGGCACTGATCAATATTAATATATTTGGTATCATGTCACTATCATATTTAATCTCATGAGAGTTCCACTGTAGCTTAGCATTTATTAAACATACTATTAAATTGAGTAGCTTAGCCTTCTGAAATGAATTAATATTCATCAAAATAACACCAATCATTATGGATACATTAGACATTAATATGAATGTCATATATGTATTTCTACAAAAATTTCATTGCAATCATTATTGCATTATTATAGTAAAGGCAGAAAATACATTCTTAATCTATCCAATGTATTTTTGTTCTTCAAAATTTTATCCTATTAGAGAAAAAGATTTTTTTATATTTCAGACTTGGAATTTTTTATATATTACAGATGAAATTTTTTTCCCATTTTTTTCAGTTTTATTGAGATATAATTGACATACAACATTTTATAAGTTCAGGATGTACAACACATTGATTTGATACACTTATGTGTTGCAAAATGATTACCACTATAGCATTAGCTAACACCTCCATCACCTCAGATAATTAACATTTCTTTTTTGTGGTGAGAACAATTAAATCTACTCTCTTAGCAACTTTTAAGTATATATTACAGTGTTATTAACTGTAATCACCATGCTGTACATTAGATCTTCAGAACTTATTCATCTTATTGCTGGAAGTTTCTACCCTTTAAACAACAATATTCTATTGGTCTAAGTGTGTATTTTTATGCCAGTTGTTGTTTTGATTCTATTTTTGTAGTATAGTTTGAAATCGGGAAGTGTTATAACTAAAGCTTTGCTTTTCTTTCTCAGGATTGCTTTGAATATTTCAGGGCCTTTTGTGGTTCCATATAAATTATAGGATTTTTTTCTACTAATGTGAAAAATGCCATTCGAATTTTCATAGGGATTACATTGAACCTGGCTTTGGGTAACATTGACCTTTTAACAATATTAGTTTTTCTGACCCATGAACAGAGGATATCTTTCTATTTGTTTGTCTTTTTCATTTTTTTTTTCATCAAAATCTTCTAGTTTTCAGTGTACAAATCTTTCACCTCCTTGGTTAAATTTGTTTCAAAATATTTTATTGTTTTTGATGCTATTGTGAATGGGATTTAAGCACTTTTTTTTCAGACATCTTTTTGTTGGTGTATAGAAATGCAACTGATTTTTGTATATTGATTTTGTATTCTGTAACTTTACTGAATTCATTGATTAGTTCCAACAGTTTTTTGATGGAGTCTTTAGGATATTCTATATATAAAATCATATTATTTGTAACAAAAGACAATTTTATTTCTTCCTTTCCATTCCAATTTGAATGTCACTTTTTGTTTGTTTGTTTTTGCCTGATTGCTCTGCCTGTAGCTAACTTTGGGCTTAGTTTGTTCTTCTTTTTCTAGTTCCTTGAGGTGGAAAGTTAGGTTGTTTATTTGAGATTTTTCTTTTTTCTTAATGTAAGTGTTTATTACTATAAACTTCCCTCTTAGAACTGCTTTTGCAGCATTCCATGGGTTTTGATATGCCATGCTTCTATTTTCATTTGTTTTAAGATATTTTAATTTCTATTTTGATTTCTTCTTTGACCCATTGGTTCAGAAATGTGTTGTTTAATTTCCACATTTTTGTGAATTTTCCACTTTTCTTCCTGTTATTGATTTCTAGTTTCATACCATTGTGGTCTGAAGATACTTTGTATGATTTCAAACTTTTAAAATTTGCTAAGACTTGTTTTGTGACCCATCATATGATCTATCATGTAGACTGTTCCATGTCTACTTGAGAAGAATGTGTATTCTGCTGCTGTTGGATGAAATGTTCTATATTTGTCTTTTAGGTCCATTTGCTCTAAAATATGGTCCAATGTTTCCTTGTTGATTTTCTGTCTGTATAATCTCTCCATTATTGAAAGTGGGGTATTAAAGTCTCCTACTCTTACTGTACTGTTGTCTATTTCTACCTTCAGATCTGTTAGTATTTGCTTAATATATTCAGATGCTCAGATGTTGGTTGCCTACATATTTATGATTATTATATTCTCTGACTGAATTGACCCTTTTATCATTATATAATGGCCTTCTTTGTCTTTTGTTACTGTTTTGGGGTTAAAGTCTATTTTGTCTGGTATAAGTATAGCTACCTGTGCTTTCTTGTAGTTTTCTCTTTCATGGACTATCTTTTTCCAACTCTTCACTTTGAGACTATGTGTGCCCTTAAAGGTGTAGTGATTCTCTTGTAGGCAGCATATAGTTGGGTCTTTTTTTTTTTTCCATTCATCCAGCCACTCTGTGTCTTTTGATTGGAGAATTCAATACATTTACATTTAGAGTAATTATTGATAGGTAAGAACTTAACTATTCCCATCTTATTCATGTTTTCTTGCTGTTTTATAGATCTTTTGTTCCTTTCTTCTTCTCTTGTTGCCTTTCTTTGTGAATTGATGATTTTCCATAGTGGTATGCTTTGATATTTTTATATTTAATATATTATATAGGCTTACTTGGAATATATAATATATATTATATTGTGAATTAAATATATATGACAGTATATTTTATGCTAAGAATTTAAATTTAATTGCATACAAAATTCTGCCCTTTTTAATCCTTCTGTTTTATGTTTGTGGTGTCACAATTTACATCTTTTTATGTTGTGTATCCATTAACAAATTGTTGTAGCTATAATTATTTTAATACTTTTGTCCTTTAGCCTTTGTACTAGAGTTAAGTGACTAACACAATACATTGCAATATTAGAGTATTCTGAATCTGATAACATGCATACCTTTACCAGTGTGTCCTTTTATTTCAGCTTGAAGAACTGTTTTCAGCATTTCTTGTAAGGCAAGTTTAGTGGTGATGAATTCCCTCAGCTTTTGTTCATTAGGGAAAATCTTTATCTCACCTTTGTTTCTGAAGGACAACTGGGTAAAGTATTCTTGGTTGACAGTTTATTTCTTTCAGCCCTTTGAATAAATCATCTTATTTTCTCCTGGCCTTCAAAGTCCTTGCTGATAAATCCCCTGATAGACTTACGGGTGTTCTCTTGTGTGAGATAAAATTTTCCCTTCCTGCTTTTAAAATTCTACCTTTTTCTTTGATTTTAGACAGTTTTATTATACTGTGTCCTGGTGAAGATCATTTTGGATTGAACTTTTGGGGTGACCTATTTAGCTTTATGAACTTGAATGTCCGAATCTCTCCCCAGGTTTGGGACATTCTCAGTCATTATTTCTTTAAATAAGCTTTCCACTTCTTTTACTCCTCTTCTTCTGGGATTCCAGAGATGCTGATATTATTTTTTTTTGATGTTATTCATAAGTCCTGTAGGCTTTCTGCATTCATTTCCATTCTACATTTTTTTTCCTTCTCTTACAATTGATCTCTCTTCTAGGTCACTGGTTCTTCTGCTTTGTTGAGTCTGCTGTTGAAGCTGTGTTTTGAATTCTTCAAGTTCAGTTGTTTTATTCTTCAGCTGCAAAATTTCTGTTTTGTTCTTGTTTATGTTTTCTCTTTGTTGAATTTCTAATTTTGTTTTTGTGTTGTTTTCCTGATGTTATTCATTGTTTATTGCTAATTATGTTCTCTTGTAGTTCTCTGAGTATCTTTAGAACAATTGTTTTGAATTATTTGTCAGGCACTTCCTGGATCTCCATTTCTTTGGGTCCAGTTACTGGAGGTTTACTATATTCCTTTGGTGGAGTCATATTTCCCTGATTCTTCATGTTCCCGGTAGCCTTGTGCACGTGTTTGTGCATTTGAAGAAACAGTCACCTCTTTTAGACTTATGGACTGCTATCCATAAGGGAAAATTTTCATCTGTGGGAGGAAGGCACACTAGAGCATTCTGTGATTCTGGGTCTAGTGGTGCAGAACACCTAGTACGGGTGTGGATGTGGTGGCATGTGGCAGCACTGGATCCTGGGAGGCATGATGTCTCTGGCTCAGGCTCCTTGGGGTTCACAGCATTGACAACCGGGTGGACTTTGGTGAACACTGTGCAGGGTCCTCAGTGGCTGCAAGCACTGTTGTGGTCTTCACTGGTTCTTCCAGGATCAGCAGTTAGGGCAGGCATTGGTGATGGCCTGAGGTGTTGGTGTTCACACACTCATCTCTGGTGGCCAGCTGCAGGCGCCTGTGTTGAGGCAGGGCCAGTTGCAGATGCACACATCATGGTGGGGTCCAGGTCCAGCAGCAAAGGCTAGGGCCAACTAAAAGCTCACTGGCAGTTGCCCATTCTACCCCTGTGCATTCACACTGAATCGGAGGCTTGTGATAGGGGCCTGTGTGGGATTGTGCAGGTGCACATCTGGAGGGGCTAGCTATAGGTGAGTATGATGGTACAGGCCAGTGATAGAAGACCAGGCCTGATCTGCACTCACAAGCAGCAGCAGAGACCTTGGGTTGGCTGTTGGTATGCACTCTGGTGACTATACACTGTCTGCCCATGAGTGCACACTGCAGTGGAGGCTGGTGACGGGGGTTTGCCAAGGGCTGTGCCAGTGCACAGCTGGAGGGGCTAGCCCTGAGCACTCTCAGGGCAGTGGGGGTCGGCTGAGGGTGTGTAGGATAGTATCTAGCACTCTTGCAGCTCAGAGGCCTAAGCTGGTTGCCAGTATTGTTCCAGGGTTCAGAGTGGGGTGGCAGGGGTGAGGAGCAGGGAAGGATGCAGGTAGCTGTCATCAGTGAATGTGAATATGTACCTGTGGGGTGAAAGCTTATGGAATTTGCAAGTGGTCTGCCTTGGCTGTGCTGGCTTTGGTTTCATCAATGGGGAAATCTGCCAGGTTTGTCTACAGAGCAGGTCACTGTGAATTGCAATTGCTACTGCTGATTGGCTGCTAGTAGCAGCCCCTGCTTTTTTTTCTTGTTCCTAGCCATTTCCATATATCTCAGCTTTCTAGTCTGAGTGGGATTAAACCAAAGCAGGACCATTGTGTGGTTCCCTGAAAGGCTAAAGAAGCTGGTTGCTCACCCCACTCTTCCTTGTCTGGCAGGAGGAACTCTTTCTAGCTCGAAGTTCCCTCTTGGTGCTGAACAGTTCTGGCTTGGGGGATGGGATGGTACAGGCAAAATGAAGCTGTCTTCCTTTTCTTCTTGTGCGGTTATTCTCAGGCTTTTTGTTCCACTCTGTTACTAAAATTTCTTAATATGACTCCAGAGCACTCCCGGAGCTGTTTTTGTTTGTGGATAGCTGTCTAGTTGTTGATGCTCAGGTCTCCTACATCGCCATTTTGGTGATGTCACTCCTACAGGTGAGATTTGAGTGCTACCCAACTGTGAAGGGAAAAAGTAACAGAATCTATTTGTAAACAATATTGAAAATATATTCTAAAAAGTTCACTTAGATGAATCTGATCTTTGACGGTGTGGTAATTTGCTTCATGCATAAAGTGGGAATGATGTCCTCGTTTATATAACTAGTAAATGATGCTGGCATCTAAATAAGTAAATGTCAGCTCTTATAGTAAAATGTGAATCTGATCAGTAGGCTTCAAAACAGAATAGCTAAAGTACACACTTTAACATTGTTACTATAAAATTAAAAACATAATAAGGCAGCAATATTTATTCCACCCCCCCCAAATGTCTTACCATGCTAAATTGTAATAAATGGACAACGTTTTAATGCAATTTAGTTTTTACTCACAATAATTTCTAAAGCCCACATGCTTTTCCTGCTGGGTCCATTACTGAATATTATTCTAAACACAGTGCTAGGTTAAACAGGAATATGGGACATGAAAAGGCAGTATATCCTTGTGGGGATACGGATGGAGAAGTGTGACCTTACTCATGTCTCGTAGTTTCTGTTAGAGAGAAGAATGGAATACTAGTTGATATACTTAAGCTCTTTTTTTTTTTTTTTTTTAAGCAGAATTAAGCCTATAGCCAGCCAGGTTTAATGGTAGAACTAGCATACTTAAATAAATGTCCAAATACAAGTAAACTATCTGAATATTAAATAAATAGTTTATATTCACAATCTGATTTATATTTGGTTATCACAGAATAAAGACCTATGCCTTGGAAAAATCTTAAGCTCTAATTTTTAATATTTTCCTATGGTAGTAAATATCAATTACATGACTTTTAAAAACTACAGACACTATCTATGGGTAATAGAGTTATCACATTTCATTACCTAGAGATGTAGTGAATAGACTAGCCCGTAATCATTTTTACCAACTGGCCCTTCTGTTACCTTAGGGCAACCAAGCAGAGGCTTGAATTTTATGGTTGGTTGTAAATCATTGACCATTTTCTTCAATTTCAAGGCTACAATGTGCCAAACCAAATTTGGAAAATAATAAACTGATATGGATCTTCCTTCCTTGAGGGGAAGTGCTCTATGATATGCTTCATTTTGATTTAAAACTAGTGTGTTTTTATGTAGTCTGAAGGCATTTTTAGTAAAAAAGGATTTATTCACCCACTAACCAAATCTCCTTTACCTCATAATTGCAAATGATGAGGGGCATGACATACGCGAAGCCCAGTATCCTAGTTCATGAGTTTAAAGGCAGGGTGTATACTTTTGATACCTGTTCTCATTTTATAGTCCTCTATGCTAAGGAAGCACAAGTTCTTTTCTATCATAAACAAAACTAGAGTTTTCTGATAAACATAGACATCCAACCTGTGACCTAAAAAATGGAGTAGAAAGAGCATAATCAAAATGTTTTTGAAATAATGCTTGATTTTATTAGCTGTGCATCCTGATTTCTAGGCTATAGAAGGCCCTAAATTCTCATGTAACTACACAAGGCTATATAGATGAGATGAAAGTCACACACCTTTTTGTCCACAGAGTAAAAAATAAAATGAAAAATGAAATTTTACATAAATAAAATTTAACTAGAGTAATCAGCCAAATGTAATATATGTTTTAACAATCTAGATTCTTATTTCCCTCTTTACCCAAACAGAATTCCATATAAAGCTAGCTTTTTATTAAATAGATACCTTGGTGGGTTAATTATTATCATTTTTAGACTGTTTAATGTTATCTAGAGCTTTTATTTTAAACTTAAAACCTTATTTTCTTCACATTGATACCAAAAATTTGGAACAATCAATAATTCAAGCTAATGTCTCTCAGTCATAAATATGAGCTTTCTTAATAGTTGTCTATAGGGGAGTTATTTGAAAATTTATCATAGTAAAATGGATGAATGACAGATTCTTGCCTCTTGCCTCCTTCCCTTTTGAGGTACTCTGAGTATGCCATTATATTGAGTTGCATGTAATCCTCCAGCTAGTGTTCCATTTTGTTTTTGTCACAAAGGATCAATGAAATATTTCACAATATATATGTGTATCAAACGATCACACTGTACACTTTAAACCTACACAATGTTATGTCAATTATATTTCAATAAAGCTGGAAAAAAGTGAAAAAAAATGCCTCAAGACAGCTAGGGAAAGGAAGGGTGCATTTAAAGAACTAATATTTTTCAATTTCCTGGCTGTAGTTTACCATCAGCTCCTTTTCTTGATGCAGTGTTGCAAAAAATGTCTACTCTAGTTCTTTCAAAATATATTGTGGCAGCAAAGATATAAATTTTGGGATTTTTCTTCTAGAGTTCTGATTTCAGTTGACCCCAGAGCATTAAAATGTACTCTCTGGGAGGCTTATAATACAACACAGAGAACAAAGTTTAAACTCTGGAGGAGCTAAGTTATACCAGGACACAGAGCAGTACTAAGGAAAGTATGCCATCATAATATATTTTCAAAACTGAAATGAGAAGGGGCTATCATTATTATTTGCAAACATTCAGTACTTATAATATGTAATGTATTGAGGCATACAGAATTGAGGAAGATGTGGTTCCTGCACTCCAGGAGTTTGTAATCTCTTGGAGAAGATGTGTGTACTTATAAATAACTCTGATGCATAGGAGATAATGAGGTGCAGAAAGTGAATGGCTGAATGTGCGCTCTGAATAAAGAAGAAGAGAGCTTCAAGGTTCCAAACTGAAACACTGCTGTTATGACATAAGAGATTAAGCAGAATGTGTTTAATGCTAGACATTTGTATCCAAAGTTTTCTGGAAGCTGTGCTGTACAGTATGGTAGTAACTAACCACATGTGACTATTTGGATTTAAACTAATTAAAATAAAAATTCAGTTTCTCAGTTGCACTAGTCACATTTCAAGTGCTCTTTGTGGCTAGTGACTATTATACTGGACAGAACAAATATGGAACATTTATATCATCACAGAAAGTTCTTTTGGACAGCACTGTTCTAGAGCCTGCTCTTTTATATATTAAAGATGAACTGAGTTTATTACTCTCTAAAGTAGTGGGGACATGTGATTATTTGAAATACTGAGACGTCGTGTCATTTTATAAATTGCAAGACTCACATTCTTAAAATTTGGGGGAAATACTTTTAGGATCTAAGAATGGTTTTACAAGAATAGGAAATGTTGGTTGTCTAAAAATGTATCTGTTTAAGTATAAACTATGGCTCTGTAGTTTAGAAAAAAAATGCAAGTATATATTATGGTCAGATATTACAAATAGTAACATTATTAAAAGGAGTTCTAATTTAATGGGAATTAAGGCAGATTATCCTCAGCCAAATATAATTGACTTTGAGACTAGACATAGCACTAATGTACTTGAGGTAATATTATACATGATTGTTTCCATGGGAACATTCCTGGAGTGGCTACTGCCTAAAAGGGATATTCAGGGCATTACACAGAGGATTTGGTGGTGTTTATGCAGCTGATTCAGATTCTAATCAAGAAGTGGTTTTAATTTTATTTATTTATAAATTTTGTTAACTAAAAGAAAAGTAAAATGTACCATATGCATTGCAATAAGCTAGAAAATATAGCATTAGAGTGTATAAGTGGCTCAAGAAGGGCATAAGACCAAGAGTTAGAGCAGAAATCTGCCCTTGGCTGGCTGGATGACAGGAGGTAATCTACATTTTGCACGGTGTCTGGTGTCTGGATGGAGTGTATTGTGGTAGGAAACAAAGGATGGAGGCATGTAGGCCCTGTCATGGACACTTTACATGAGAAAGGGAAAAGACTTTGGTGTATACAGTAAGTAGAGCCCTCAACCAGGAAAGTAGCATTCCAGAAAAAAACTTCTGTGATTTAAGAGTGAAATGGGACTCAGAGAAAAATGTCATCAGGACATAGAAAGAGGGAAATGTAGCTAGTAGTACAGAGAATGGTCTCTGTCCACGTGGCTTAAGGGTTATTACCAAGTCTTCACAGAGGGAAACGTAGATGTTGATACTGGAACCTAACTTATGTGTCTTTTGTAGCTGTACATATTTTTATGAGTAGTTTGATATTTATGCAACTCTCAAATCAGGTTATAGATTCAATCATTATCACAAATCCTTTTATCATCTTAAGGTCTTTATGTTAAGCAGAACCCCAGACACTGTCACTGATTCATACTCAGCTGGATTGACCCTGCCTGAGTTCTTCAGAAAAATGCTGATGAAGTCTGGCAAGCAGCACCATGTACACAGTAGTACCTGTGTAAAACCTATTTCATTTAATCAGTTCAACACCTCTATGGGGATATACTATTATTATTCAGAATTTGCAAATGTGTAAACGGAGGCCTAGGTGTATTAACATCTTGCCTGGAGTCACAGTAAGTGACAAAGCCAGAAATGAAGCAATCTTTTACCTGATTCTAAAGCAAACTGTAGGTAATAATTACTACAATCCACTCTCTTCCTTCTGTATAGCAATATGAGAAAAATATTTGGTTGATAAAAAACAGTCTCGTAGGCCTGTTGTTGATGTTCTGATTCTCCTATAAAATTTGCTGCTACCTGAAAACATCTGCAAGGTTGAAAGATATTAAAATAGTTATTTTTATTCCCATGGTCATTTGGGGAAGGATTTGATTCTTTATGAAAGTCTGAAACCTTGTGTGAAAACTGTAATATTATGGTTAAATAAATTATTTTAGGATCCCCCCCACATACACACAGTACATGGCCATAAATTTATATTCTAAATATCTACTTAGTAACATAGAAAATATTTGTTAAAAATGTTATTTATACAGCATGAGTACATTCATATAAAGGAAATAATGTGTAAGGCAGAGAAAAAATATCTCCAAAAAGAAATACACCAAAATATTAATAGTGGTGATCTCTGAGTAGTAGGATTAGAAGTGATGTTTAGTTTATTGATTGTGATTATCTTTTATTTTCCAGATTTAATTATGAAAAATTTCAACCATACTGTAAAGTTGAAAGAATTTTATAGTTCATTTTGCTTAACTTTTCATCAGTATTTTCTGATATATTTTTAAAATAAGTACAAAAACATTATTTTAAAAAATGAGTTGGATCATCCTTTATTTTGCCTCTGTTTGCTTAATATTTTTTACTCAAATATTTTTTACTCCATCTCATTTTTCCAAAAAGAGGCAGAGATCCCTGGCAACTAATGATATTTATATATACATTTCAAGCTCATTCTTGCAGTCTTTTGGGAACAGTTTGAGGACTTTCCTGACAATGGATTTTCCCTCTTAGCCTTAGGTGGGAAGGTACGGTGCTAATCTAATTGTTATACTATGATGTCTGAGGATATTATCGGCCTACTCATGCCTGGTTCACAGTGGGTAAGCGGACATAATTGTGTACTCACTCTTTTGGATACACACAGTTAGAAAAACCACAACTATCTGCCGCCTCCACTCAAGTTGAAGGAAGGGCACGGCCAGACAGCCATACCTCTTTGACTTGTAACCTTAAAGAAAATCTATACTGGTTGGTACCTTTGCTTGGGGGAGAAGAGATATATGGCAAACATTTCTGAGTCCACAGAAACATGTGTTCTCATTCTCCTTTACCCCTGACAGTTTATGTCAAGAAAGTGAAGGACTTTGTTCCCTCTTTTTCCTTCACTAATCATCTCTGACACGCACCTGTCTACCCAATCTGGGATGCTGTGTCTTTAGCACTCCGCAGCAAGCATACTGTCTGAGAGTCTGAAATCTACTTTTGTCCCCTGCTTGTTCTCCTTCTGATGTGTAGTTAGGTGAGGTCACTGTTATCTGTGCTTAACCTCCACCTGCTGTGGTCATTTCCTTTACTTCAAGAGAATCAGATACATGAGACTGGGTAACTTAGACTTAAAATATTTTCACAGAAAGTAAATCATCCTTATGTTAAAGTTATGTGCTTTTTATTTTTTTAACCTGTATAAATCAACATTCTGTGAATTGTGTACTGTGAAATATTAGGATGATTTTTACTCAGAAAGGTAATTAGGTACTGTGGTCATATATGATTGGAGAATGCTGGGTTATTTAAAGTTCAGCAGTTTGCTTTACCCAGAGCCTTTAATGTTTCTGTGTATATCAGGCTCTTCAAGAAGGTGACCATGTATTCATCATTTTCCAAACCGATTTCATTAGAGGAATTTTTTCTTTTGCCAACCACCATTAAGCAGGAATACTCTTTGGAGACATAACAGTTTGTAAAGCAATCCTGCCACACAAAGTGTGGTCTGAGGAACCAGCAGCATGAGCATTACCTGGGAGATTGTTTGAAATGCAGGATCTCAGACCCCCACCTTAGACTTGCTGAATCAGTATCGAATTAACAAGCTTCCCAAGTGGTTCATATAGATGCTTTAATGACTTTTCAGTGCACATCTGTTGAACACCTACTGTAGTCAGACATTGCAAGGAATTTTCAAGTATATCATTTTCTCCTCATTGTCAGACACAGACTTAAATATTCTTACACATCCTAGGGTTAATTTTACAGTAGGAAAGGAGTAATAAACTCCAAAGTTGTAGCCTATGAGTGAATAGACTCTTTGTCCACAGGTATCACTACTGATATTGAATTTTTTTAAAACAGACATTTTAAAAGATCAGTTTAGGTTCATAGCAAAATCGAAGGGAAAGTACAGAGTTCCCAGATACCTCCTGCCCCTTCCCACCACATGCACAGCCTCCCCCAGTATTAAAATCCTGTACCTACACTAACATGTCATTATCATCTACAAGCCATAGTTTACATTAGGGTTCACTCTTGGTGTTGTACATTCTATGGGTTTTGATAAATGTATAATGACATGTATTCACCATTATAGTATCATTTAGCATAGTTTCACTGCCCTAAAAATCCTTTGTGCTCCATCTGTTCATCCCTCCCTCCCCTCTAACCTCTGGCAACTACTGATCTTTTTGCTGTCTCCATAGCCTTTTCCAGAGTGTTATATAGTTGTAATCATATAGTAGCTTTTTCATATTGACTTCTTTCACTTAGTAATCTGCATTTAAGTTTCCTCCATGTCTTTTCATGGCTTGATAGCTCATTTCCTTTTCGTACTAAATAATAGTCCATTGTCTGGTTGTACCACAGTTTACTTATCCATTCACCTACCAGTGGACATCTTGATTGCGTCCAAGTTTTGGTAGTTATGAATAATGCTGCTATAAATGTCCATGTGTAGGTTTTTGTGTGGACATAGTTTTCACTTCATTTGTGTAAATGCCATGGAGTGCAAATGCTGGATTGTATGGTAAGAGTATGTTTAGTTTTGTAAGAAACTGCCAAACTGTCTTCCAAAGTGGCATTTCCAAAGTTGTACTCCCACCAGTAATGAATAAGAGTTCCTGAAAATGAGTTTTAATAGAGATGTTAGTAATCATTGCTTAAGGAACCCTGGAGATTTACTTAATGTTCTAATTATTATTCTTTCAATGTAATTCAAGAAAGAAATCTTATTTGATGAAAAACAAATATTTGAATGATACTTCATGTTTCTGTTTGCCTGTTATCATAAGTATGTACCTAATAAAAGTTTATACCAGAAGATGAAATATCAAGTCATACAGCTACATTTGATAAAAGACATGCACAGTGCATAGATAGATAACTCCATTTGTAGTGTTGACCTTCTTAAAATTGGAACAAGATTATCTGGGAGTTATCAGTGGTTAGTTAAGTTCTTACACTTCTCAAATTACCTCAGATATCTCAAATTAGGTGTGTAATAGAAGCAACTGCAAGTAATTTTTTGTTTGATTGAGAATGTAAAAGGCTTTAAATTTTAGAAATTGGCTGGAAGACCATTATGAAAGTAAATAAAAGATAGATAACAGTAGAGCTTTATTTTCCACCTAAAATGCTAAGTAGGGTAACAGTTCTTTATAGTGAAAAATAGCATGAAGAAAAAAAGGGATAAAGTAAACATTTATTCTTCCCTTCCTGCCTGAACTTCATTTCCTTTGATGAGGTAAAAGTCCTCCTTATGGAAGAATTCGAGTTAATAATTGTGCAGGAAATGATAAAATTAGACACTTACAACTTAGCAATCTCAAAATAATTGATTCAGGAAACTGAATGATGAAAACCCTGGATAATATATTAGGAATAAACTTTTACCACAGAGGGATCAGGCTGTCCTTACCCTAACCATCAATATATTTTTATGACCCTTATTACTAAAGGTCATTCAAACAACATCATATACACCTGATATGATGAACATGGCATTCAGCCACCACCTGTGAAGTGTTCTTGCCAAAAGTATGAATTCTGAATTGAATCAAGCCTCTAGTTCTCACTTCCATCTTAGGGAAAAATGATAGAGGAACAGAACAAATAACACCACAAGGAAACAATCAGACAAATCCAGTTTCTGGGACATCATACAGGGCAACTTTCTCTGATTTGCATCAATGTCATGAAGAAAAAAGAGTGGAGAGGTCACTGCTCTTGATGAAAAATGCTTAAGAAACATAACAGTAAAATGAGAAGTGGAGCTCTTACTTGGATTCTGATTTAAATAAAACTATTGGGAGAAATGTTGCGACACTGGGAAATTTGATAATGAGAAGGGTATTAGATGATAGAAAGGAATTATTGTTTCAGTTTTCATAGTAATGATACTTTCATTGTGTTCACATAAAAATAGCTGTAATTTTTTAGAGATGCATACTGAAGTAAGTAGGGGCTGAATGATATTTAACTACTTGAGTATGTCCTTTCAGTTGCTCTAAACACAGGCACCACTGACTTCTTACCTCTTTCTCTTGGTTTTCCCTGCCCCGCCCCCTTCAGCCTCATTCCTGAGTTCACTATGACCATGCCTCCTCAATGGTGGGGGCATGCTACTCCCCTGTGAAGTTCTCTGTCTCCACCATTTGTGCTCTTATGAGTCTCACATAGCATCTGAGTCCATCTCAAACCTACTTTCTCTCTGCAACCACGAATGACCATCCTTGTGTTATCTTCTCAAGGCTTTACTATACATTTTTTGTATTACTAAGTTGGTATTTATCATGCTGTTTTTACAGTTAATTACTGTTTATTCATCCACTTAACAAATATTTATGGAATGCTTACTATGTGTCAGGTGCTGTTTTAGGAGATGGCTATATAATATTGAACAAAAATAGATCCCTGCCCTCTGGGATCTGATATTCAAATCACGGGAGAGAGGAGAATAAATATATAAAATGTAGTGGTAAATGGTGGAAAGTGGTGTGGCAATAATAGAGGAGAGTAAATGAAATGGGATTGGAGGCATAAGAGTGCAATTTGAAATTTTAAACAGCGGTCAAGATAGAGGTCCCTGAGAAGAACGTCACTGAGAATGCCTTATGTGAGCAAATGTGTGGAGGATATGAAAGACTTAGCAATGTGTTTATCTGAGAGCAGAAAGTTTCAGGCAGTGGGGTTTGCCAGTGCAAAGACCCTGAGCTGGGAGCTTTCCTGCAAGTTTTCCAAGAGTAGCAGGGAAGCCATTGAGCTCGGAGTAGACTGAGGGGAAGAGTGGTAAGAGAAAGGTCAGGGAGCTAGGTAATAGTAGGGATGATGAGGGAGGGGGCGGGGATGCGCATGCCATAGGGAGCTATAGATGCTGCTAAGGATTTGGCATGTTATTCTGAGGGAAATTTGAAGTCAACTGAAGGACTTTGACAGAGGAGAGAGAATATCCAGTTTATATTTTAAGAGGTTTTATGCAAGTATTTATGTGTGTATATATTTGTCATGTGTTCTCAGCTAGTGAAATCATTGAGAAGTGGATCTATGTTTGATTTATTTTTTTGCATTGTCCTCATCACCTAGCCCTCTGCATTTCATAATATAGTTACTGAATGAATAGTAACTTATTATCAACTTGACAATTGATTACTGATTGACTGATTTTAGAACTTAGAGTGTGGCTTTCTCTCACTTATAGAGAATGTATCCTGCCACATAAAACTTGGCTGTTCTTAAAAAGTACAGGGCCACCTATTCACTTTTAATCATCAGGGCCACCTATTCACTTTTAATCATCAGGGCCACCTATAGAGTTAGTGAATTTCGATATTTTCATAGACCTTAGAAGTGTCACTTTTTCCCTAACCGGTGTCACTTAAATACATGCGGGCTTCCCTCATGGCGCAGTGGTTAAGAATCCGCCTGCCAGTGCAGGGGACACAGGTTCAAGCCCTGGGCCGGGAAGATCCCACATGCCGCGGAGCGACTAAGCCCGTGCGCCGCAACTACTGAGCCTGCGCTCTAGAGCCCATGAGCCACAACTACTGAGCCCGTGTGCCACAACTACTGAAGCCCATGTGCCTAGAGCCCATGCTCCGCAACAAGAGAAGCTACCGCGACGAAGACCCAATGCAGCCAAAAATAAATAAATAAATAAATTTAAGTATTTAAAAATTAATAAATAAATAACATGCATTTTCTGGACCTCAAAAACAATGGTGTATATTCTGCACTGTTGTGCTAATTCGTGTTAAAACAATGTTGTATATTCTGAATTGCTGTGCAGTGAAAGTCAGGCTGCTGGGTGTCATAAAAGTCCCAGTAGTAATTTGGTTTTTTCCATGTGGTAACAGTTGGAGCTTAATATTCTCCAACTAACGGAGCAAAATGAAATGGTTCTTGCTCCTGTATAGTGTGCTTAGAGCCCCATAAAGCCTGTCTTTATATGTGCGTAGAGGAGCTAGCTGGCATTTACCTTCCTTACCTCATGTTCACTCATTCCACTGATGTCTGCTTAATTGCATGCAGACAAATACAAATTGGTGTGTGTTGCCATTTTGATATAGTTGATTGTGTTTAAATATATTGGCTGAAAATACCAATTTATGCTATTATGTGATGTAGATTATTTAATGTTACGACAGAGTATATTAGTGTTCAATTATGACAGAGTATATTAGTGTTCAATAGCACCAATTTATGCTATTATGTGATGTAGATTATTTAATGTTATGACAGAGTATATTAGTGTTCAACGTGTATAACTTTAAAACTCCATGAAATTCTAGCTCTGCCTTCAGGCTTTAGCCTCATGTGAGAGATATGATGAGAAAGATTAGATGTTGTCCAGGGCATTTGAGCAGTGTGGATGCTCCCTGAATACGTCTACATGTTTTTGGTCCAGAAATGATGATCTAGTGTCCACATATTCAGAATTCACTGGGAAACTAAACTTTCCACTCTAAATTAGCTCCAAATTCACTCTCCCTTGTTTCTCTTTACTTTGCATCTTTGCAAGATTATTCTGTTTCTTTTGAACTTAGGCCTTCAAAGCAGCCCAGTTAATTGAGAATGACCTTAAAGTCAGGGAGTCCTGCATTCTATCTCCAGCCCTAACACTGAGGAGCTTAAACACTTCTCAGAAGTTCTTTGACCTCTTTGATCCTCAGATTTGTTGTCTGTAAACTGAAGATTAAGGACCACTCATCATGAACATATCATAATATAATTACATGTAATTTACATAAATTATATGATATAAACAATATGTACATATAAATATTATATACACGTACATGCATATATTATATAATGTAAATTATATATATGCTCTTAAGTGTCAGTTATATACTTTACCTTCATATCTATATATTTTAAAAATCTCTGTCATATAATAGATGTTTGTTAAATGTTATTTCCACAAGTGTTTAGCCTTGAACCTATAGTTATTATATGATTTCTGTTTGGAATATAGTGTGCTGCTTACAAATTTATGAAGATTTTGACAGGTGAGTAGGTAAAAATTATCATGGTGGACAACATGTAAATTAATATGGTTTCTTGCGACTTCAACACGCACAGTATTTTCAAAATATTACCTTCTTTGTTACTGTGTTTATCTTTAATTCAATATTTTTGTCAAGTTTTGGAGAGAAGATTAAAGAGGTTACTTTTATTTTAATATAAATTGCTGCAATACAGGCCATATTTATCTTTTCATATTAAAATTAGAGGTCAGATTTCCACTTTCAAGTCTAAATGAAAAATATGTGAAGGTCTCAGAGAACCATACTCAAGTGCAGTTTATAAATCAGGGTCTTTATGCTTGCCCACATTAAACCGTGACAGGAGGCACTGCTGTATGAACAACACATAAATAATTTTTTTAAATTAATTAATTAATTTATTTGGCTGTGTCGGGTCCCAGTTGCGGCATGCGGGATCTTTCGTTGCAGCGTGTGGGCTTCTCTCTAGTTGTGGCGCGTGGGCTCCAGAGCACGTGGGCTCAGTAGTTGTGGCATGCGGGCTTAGTTGCCCTGTAGCATGTGGGATCTTGGTTCCCTGACCAGGGATTGAACCCGTGTCCCCTGCATTGGAAGGTGGATTCTTAACTACTGGACCACCAGGGAAGTCACCATAAATAATTCTAATCTTGGAAGATTAAAATCTTCAGGAAAAGTGGTAAGTCATTTCATGGGATCGGGGTTTGGGCTCCGGATTTAGAACAAATTGGTTTTGAATCCCAGTTCTTCTAGTTATCCTCTTTGTGGCAGGTTAAGCAAATTACTTAACCTTCCTGAACCTCACTTACTCCATCTGAAAATGAGATAAAGGCAGTAATTAGCTCTTGGTTTTGTTCTACTGAGTCATTATAGCCACAGTATAAGCAATGAGCCTGGCCCTTGGTAGCAAATGATTAGTCTTAAAACTATTTAGGAAAATTTGGAAATCAAACTTTATAATCAAGTAGTTTATAACCAAGAGTTTTATAACCAAGAGTTTTATAACCAAGCAACTGATTTTGGGGTATCTCCTTCCTCCTGGAAATCATGTGTAGAAAAAAGGAGAAATGGAAACCAAAAAGCTTTAAATTATATTTTCAGTGAAACTAGGAGATAGAGAAAACTCACAGAGTCAGTTGCATATAGATTACACCGAAGGTGAAGCTGCACAGGAAGCTGGTGGCTGTGAGAGGACTGAGGGGGCGGAAGGGGGGCAGAGGGCTTCAAAGAGCTCTGGGATCTCAGCCGTCTCCAACCAATCGTTGCTTCCCAAATGAGGGCATCCTAGCTGAGCGGGAAATACGGGGGGTATAACTGAGACTGAGAACCTCAAGAGCCCTGGGGAAGGAAGGGAGAGACAAAGTCCAGAAAGAGTTTGGGAGCCCAGAGGTGGCAGACAGCAGGACATGCCAGTGAGAAACAGCGTCTAAGGGTGCGTGATGGTGGAAGAGAGGGCCGTGGAGGGAACTAGGAAATCCAGCGCTGGCAGGAGAAGTTCGCTCTTATCAGGCTGGGCTCGGAGAGTCAGAGCAGGGCTGGCTACAGAGTTGACCATATTGTAAGACACTCACTGTAGTGACACAGGAGGGAGGTGTGAGCTGTGAAGCTGAGATTGATATCATGGCACATGCCTGTATTCCTCACACCAGCTCCCTACTAGAAGTCCAGGAAAATCCATCTCATTTAAATGAAAGTTAAAAAATTAAAAGCAAGTCTCTCTGTAGAAATGGCTGATTATATACCTGAGGATGAAAATGTGGAATGTGAGCCTAGAACATCTGTTCATACTAGGAGATTATTAAATAATATTTGAATCATATCACACCAACTAGAGAAGAATTATACCCTGCCAAAAATGGGACATTTAGGGCATGGATAGTAAGTGCAAAGAATGAAAAACAAATACGTTTTAAAATATCTTTAAATCCATTTGTACCTCTCCCTCCCTCTCCCTCTCTTTCTCTCTCTCTCTCTCTCACACACACACACACATACGCGCGCGCACACACACACACACACACACACACACACCATCACACTCACTGGTCAACTTTGAGGGATGCAAAGGAATGAATTCATTACTTAGAAAATAAATAAAAGGAAAGAATTAAGTATTTATCTTGCCATTCTAGAATTAACTGTAACTTCAGGTACTTCTTTATAGAAACATCCTAGCTAATAAATAAATGAAAAAAGAATAATAGAATTAGAATATCATCAATTTGCAACCATTACTGAAATAATGGAGCAAGGCAATGCCTATCAATGGCTGTTACTCTAACAAAGATAGCATCAGATATTCTGTGCCTTCTAATGAAAGTACACTGTACCACTTACGAGACAGTTTTGTTAAAAATGCAAATCAGAATCTAATGAAAATTCTATATCTAATCAACAATTTACATAAAATACAAGAGACAGGGGAGCATGTTAAACTAAACTATAGGGATTCAATTAGTAAAATCCATATTGTGTGAAACAGTATAGAAGAAACCATTCCGTTATTTTGTTGTTGTTTTTTGTTTTTTTGGGTTTTTTTCAAAAAATAAACGGCAAGAAAATAAAGGAAAGAGGCATTTTATCAATAAAGAGTCAAGGGACATAACCTATTGCAATGTATAGGCTTTATATGGAACATAATTCAAACTAACTATAACAAAACGTACAAACTGGGGAAATTTAAATACTAACTAGATATTGGATGATATTAAGCTATACTTACTGCATAGAGGTGATAGTGATATTCCTGTTTTTAAAGAGTCTTTTTCATTTAGAGATACATTCAGAAATATCTACAGATGGGATAATATGATGACTGGGACCTGCTTCAAAATAATTGAAAGGGTATGCTGGAAGATGGCTTGGATGTTTGCTAAGAAAGTGGGTAGGTATATGCATGAAACAATATAGATGTCCATTATTTTTTGTCTATCTTATTTTTACTCTTTCTCATAATAAAACATGAAAATATTTCTAAGCTTACTAATAAAAGGAATGCTCCTGAATGACATTTCTTTTAGAAATTTTACAGAAATTTTCTTTAGGTTAAGGAAATTCCCTTATCTTCTTAGTGTACTATGTTTTTATCACAAAATGTGGTGAGCTTAGTAAAAAATTTTCTGCTTCTGTAGAGATGTTACTATTTTCTTCTTTTAAGCCACTGATGTGGTTTTTGTAGATTTATTTCTTTTACATACTTTCCAAAGTTGAGCTATTCTTGATTCCTGAAACTTTATTCGAATCCAATGCAAAAAAACCCTCACAAAACTATAGAAATTAGTCAGAAAAAAGTTTCAATATGCACATAATTTGACTCCTCAAAGAAGTTCAAAACAATTCAACAAAACAAATATTCAAAACTATTATTTAAGAAAATGCTCCTGAAATAAAGGAAGATTTGAATATACATTTGAATACCAACTTCATGTACCTGATGAAAATGATCCAGGATAATAAATCTCAAGACATATCCTGGTAAAATCATTGAACTTTTGAAGGTATTTTTTTTTAATATATATTTTATTTATTTATTTTTATTTATTTTATTTTGGCTGCGCCGGGTCTTAGTTGTGCCATGCGGGATCTTCCTTGCGGCATGCGGGATCTTTAGTTGCAGCATGTGGACTTCTTAGTTGCGGCAAGCGGGATCTTTTAGTTGTGGCATGTGGGCTTCTTAGTTGCGGCATGCGGACACTTGCGGCATGCATGTGGGATCTAGTTCCCTGACCAGGGATCGAACCCAGGCCCCCTGCATTGGGAGCATGGAGTCTTACCCAATGGACCACCAGGGAAGTCCCAAAATCACTGAACTTTTAAGATGAAGAAATAATTCTATGGCCATCCAGGTAAAATGCAAAGGTAAAGGAAACTGGGTTGGTATTAGATCTTTTTCAATAGCACCATTAAATAACAGAAGACATTGAAGTAAGACTACAAGATATTTCTTAAAAAAAGTTTGAAACAATGATTTTGTATCCAAGCAAGCTGTCCTTTAAGAGTTTAAAACATTCAGTAATAGAGGAGTGGGATAGGGAGGGTGGGAGGGAGGGAGATGCAAGAGGGAAGAGATATGGGGAACATATGTATATGTGTGACTGATTCACTTTGTTATAAAGCAGAGGCTGACACGCCATTGTAAAGCAATTATACTCCAATAAAGATGTTAATAAATAAATAAATAAATTTTAAAAATAAATAAATAAATGAAACATTCAGTAACCAGGGTGATATCATTTTCATGTGCCTTTCCTAGAGAATGAACTTTAGTCATCTAGTGATGATTAGGAAAACTTTTGGCAAAAAGACTGCTGATAAACATAAGTAACTATATATTTAAGATAAAATAATGGCTTGAAACAGCATGTCAGAGTATGATTTAAATATTATTTGTTCTGAAATTATATATAATACAAATAACAAAAAATGAGACAGAAAGGAGGAGAAAGACAGGAAGTAGAATAAGCTTACAGATGACCTCATGTATATGAGCTGTAAATCAGATACAACATTAGGCTGATAAATCAAATAAGGTATACATAACCTCAGGAGAATCATAGGAGTCTACAGTAGAACATGTGGTAGGTACTAATATATTAAAGGAATTAATTGTAGGCATTCACCGATGTGGTTTCTGAAAAATACAAATTTGAAGCAGTGAATTTTAAGTAAAAAAAAAAAAATCACAGGTAAAAATCTGGACGATCATGTGCTAATATGGCTTTTCCACTAGTTATGTGATTTTAGGTAAGGAACCTATTCTTCAGCTTTCAAGAAGTGATTCATTAGGTGAATAAAGGGGTGGATTTTTGCTCTCCTAGTCTGATTTGAAGGAAAAAGCAAATGTTTTCAACCAGTCAGCCCTGTGTTAAAATATTCTCTTTTCCACTTATTATCTATGACTTGGGAAAGTAGCTTAAAATGGCTGAGACTTATTCTTCATATGTACAATGGAAATATGGGCATTATCTGCTAGTTGCCCACCTGGGATCTATTTTTCACTCTTCTTTACTAACATAACCATGATGCTGTCCAGGCAACGTGTTCAGCTAAAATGCTTGCTTCTTCAGCCTCCCTTCCCATGAGGGATGCCCTTTCACACAGTTGTAGTCAATCACTATTATAAAATACTCTTCCCTTCATTACCTTATTTTCATACCAAAGAAAAAGATAAATTATTTTAAAGCAACATCTATTATCTTCTTTCTTGCTCTCTGGGCTTTGTCTGGAGCTTTATTGTTTGAGGACATGTTTACTAAGGTTTCCAAGTTGTTTTCCAAAACGCTGTAGCATCTGCAACAGAATGGGCTGCACTTGAGTAATATTTATCTCAAGTTATTGAGGTTTAAATTGAAAGTGGCTTTTCACTCCCTCACGATTAGCCATATCCAAATAAATCTCGAAAGAAAGGTCATCGAGCTTTCTAACCCAAAGAATCTCTTCACCTCCCCTGTCATTAGCATTAAACTTTCCTAATAGGCACGGAGATAGCAAGTTCCTTTAGAACACCTATTAATCACGCCACCATGTCTGTGCCCTGGGAGGATGACCTCAATGCATTATATCAATTGGGTCCCTTTGAGTTCTGGCTTCTGGTTGGGTTTAGGCAAAGTGAGACACCAACAGGAGATCAGGATATACATTCTTTCAGCCTCCTGTCTCTTGGGTCAGGATTTTGTACGGTCTGCTTTCTTTTCCCAAGGACTTGAGTTTCTAACGGGTGGCTCTCACCTGCAACTATCAGTTCTCTTGGCGTTCCAGTGGCTGACTCCCCTGCTTCTTCACACCTAGCTGCTACTTGTGATCCACTATTACAGCAATGGGAACCTTCACCAAACCCTATCAGTTCCCCTTAACTCTGCCTTTCACTCAACCTCAATTACCACTTTCTGAATGTGGCATTTACTTCAGGCCACAAAACTGA
Organism: Balaenoptera musculus; assembly: GCF_009873245.2. Taxonomy (NCBI): domain Eukaryota; kingdom Metazoa; phylum Chordata; class Mammalia; order Artiodactyla; family Balaenopteridae; genus Balaenoptera; species Balaenoptera musculus. The sequence goes on from NC_045806.1 coordinate 30,195,005, forward strand.
CCTACACCGCCCTACATGGCACAAGTGCTTAGCCCATAATCAGTGCTTAACAGATGCTTCTTGCTATTATTGTTTTTATATGGACAATGTGGTTAATACATCTAAATTCGATTTTGTCCAATTTCAAGCCAGGGCTTTTTTCATCTCAGGGTATTTCCAGCACTGGAGAATTTCTAGTCACTGCCAGTCTTTATAAAACTTCAGCTTAAGGAGTACAATGTGATGATTAGAGGGCCAACACATATGGATGCATTTCCAAAAGTTCAAAGCTTGGAACTGCAAAACAGTTTAAAAATCTCATCCATACGAACTCTAAGTGTCAATGTTTTTTTCATTTTATAAGAATTTGTCAAAACTATTTTTGCTGAGAATATTTGTCTAGTTGGCTGAAGTCTGGAATTCTCTGCATTTTCATTTTATTAGTTTTAGGGACATATTTACTGTTATTTGGCTTTGAGTTTCTAAGACCTATGTCTATACGCTTCTTGTAATTATCACGACACAGCACCCTCTTCCTCTTGTTAGTTATTTTCCATGTGCCTAATATTTACTGATAAGTTTCTGATCTCTTTGAAAGCAGGGATCATAAATTTTACATTTTATTTCATCCACAGTTCTTAGTGCAGTATTTGACCCATGGCAGGAGAGTAATTGATATTTATTGAAATAATAATTAAGTGTAGAATATCACGTTTATGGGATAAGACTGTGTATGTGTAGGTGCGTCTACGAAATGTTCAGGTGATAATAAAAGATTAGGTGATTCAATAATAAAGTACTACACAGTGTGGTACAGAGTTCACTGAGAGAATGCTTCATGGGAATTAGAATAGCCAAAGAGTCATTAAACCATCCAAGGAAATAAAAGCTTAACCTTGAGCTGCACCTTGAAGTTTGTAGGAAATCTGGCTAAGAGAAGAGGCAGGGACTGACATACAATTGCCTGAAAATGGTGGTTCCAGGTGAGTCATATGTAATGAAAAAAGTGTGGAGACAAGTAGCAATGAATAGGGACTTCCCTGGTGGTGCAGTGGGTAAGACTCCATGCTCCCAGTGCAGGGGGCCCGGGTCTGATCCCTGGTCAGGGAACTAGATCCCGCATGCATGCCGCAACTAGAAGCCCACGTGCCTCAACGAAGATCCCGCATGCCGCAACTAAGACCTGGCGCAGCCTAAATAAATATTTTTAAAAATAGCAATGAATAAAAGATGTGGGACTGAAGAGGCGAGAGAGAGAGAGTCGAGTAAGTGAAGGTTGTTAGGGTTTGGAGAGTTCAAAGAGCCTGGGGAGTCTGGGCTTGGTCCCCTAAGTGACTGGCAACCACTGTAAGTGTGGGGGACAGGACGGCTGGGGTGTAGCTGTCTTGCCCCTTGATGGGAGGGCTGTAGGGCTGGGAGGCCAGAGAGGAGGCCAGAGAGGACATAATAAATTTAAGATAATACAGGCTGCACGGTCTCTTTTTCCATCGAGTCCAAATGAATCAGAAAGAAGTTCTTCACGTCTGCCTTCTCATTATGGGCCCTGGGGCATAAACCAGGCTGTGGACCAGGTTTGGAGTCTAGAAACTCTGTGGGGAAGTGGAGACAGTTCGAACTAGCCTTTAGTCTCTACTACTTTGGAAACCCCTGTCTTCTTCTAAATCCCCACAATCCACAACTCTCTGTGGACAGAGACTTCTACAGAGACTGATTTTTTAACAAAAGAAAACCGTTCAGGGACTTCCCTGGTGGTCCAGTGGGTAGGACTCTGTGCTCCCAATGCAGGGGGCCCGGGTTCAATCCCTAGTCAAGGAACTAGATCCCACATGCACGCTGCAACTAAGTCTGCATGCTGCAACTAAGGATCCCGTATGCCGCAACTAAGGATCCCGCATGCCACAACTAAAACCCAGTGCAGGCAAAATAAATAAATAAATAAATACCAGTTACAGTTGATAAAAAGAGAAAACCCTTTATTATTTTGAGAGAGGCACAGGGAGATTCTCTTTTGCCCAAATACATATCTCTATTTTATTTTAATCAAATGCACGAAATGTGGTGAGATAGTTGCACAGAGGGAAGTGGCAGTGTTAAAATCATGATTTTTTTTTCCCTCCATCAACCCCATCTTATAAGTAATGTGAGCCTGACTAAATGGCAAACACGTTCTCTTGCTTGAGAGGACCAAGAGCCTCACACATTTTGAATAGGAGCACAAGTTGTAGAGCAAGATATGCCACAGTGAGGGTGGGTGACATTATGGAAATAGAAAGTAGCAGTTATCTGTGTGGGCTTGCCGCCCTAGCAAGATGTGATTGCCCTTCTTTCTGTCCTGCCTACTCCCAGATTTTCACACAGTTTCCACTGCACTCGCCAAGCTCAACGCCTAAGTCAGGCCCAAGATGTCCTATTACTAAACTGTTTTCCGAACAACAGCATAACCACCTGCGTGCTACAATGCTGCCTGTGTGTCTGGCTGATGGGAGCCAATAAACACCCCACGCACCTGTGTTTCCACAGTCGTGAGGCAGGAGAACGACACTATTTCCTAGGGGAAGAGAATAAAGGCAGACGTGTCACCAGTCCAGCTGTGAGTGAGGTTAAGTCCAGGAAAGGAGCCTTCTAGGGCCGCGCGGAGACTCATCTCTAAGGATCTCTGAGATCAGGAAGCCCCCTCATTCCAATTCGCAGTGATATCTGGTGACAGAAGTTTCTCGCATTCAGGCAGTTGAGGGAACAGTCAGCCAGACGATATGGGAATGCTCGCGACGAGACGCCTGCTGCCGAGATAACGCCCAGCTGTGATTTTTATTTCTCTCTGTTTGGATAACACGACTCGTTCTTACTGCCTTCACTGAGATAGACTGCCAAAGAAACGGCCAGTTTGGAAGAACACACACTGAAAAATCAACATTCCCGACTCATCTTGAGATCACGGCAGCAACAGGAACGTATTTCCAAAGAGCCAGAATAAAACAGCAGGAAGTCAGGAGAGCAGGAGAGATGTGGTCTTGCCAGACTGTGGCATCATCTCACACAAACACACAGAACTGAGAGGAGGGGGGGGGGCATGAGACTTTCACCGCAATATTATGGATTTCTTGGAAATATCAAATGTCAAGCACAACACGGTCCCCACTGCAGCCACCGATCTTTCGGTAACTTCCATTTATTCCTATTTCCCTCCTCTGTTCATTTGCCACTTGCACAAAATAAAAAGATGCCAAATTGGTTTCATTTTTAAATCCTAATATTAGTCAATATATATGCCCATCATGAAATGGGTTTGGCTCATAAATGCAGAGCCTTGCTCATTTTTCCTCTTAATGTGGATGTGATTACTCAAAATGCAGAGTGTTCTTATTGTCATATATGTGGCAGAGCTTTTAGTGATTATTACATAGCTGATTCCTGCAACATAGTTTGCTTCTTTTTTTAGCATGTTATTTCTGGCATGCCAATGTTTTCAGGAGGGTGGATGACGTGCAGAAGTTAGGCAGAGACAAGGATGAAAAACATTCAGGGTTTTCAATGATATTTCACCATTTGAATTTCATCTATTTCTAAAGCATATCCAGTAGCATTAAGGTAGGAGATTCCTACACCAAAGCCTGGCCACCTATATCTTATCTTTAATATGAGCAAAATGATGAAGGAACCTTACTTAGGATACTCATCATTCCTTCATGGCATGAACCCCTGCAACCCTTCTCCCCACTCATTATTCATCTTTCAGCCATGGTTTTTGCAGATGAGAGATAACTTTTAAGTGCTCCACATATGGCAAGAATGTCATGCTTTTCCACCATGTAAAGGCTTTTTTTTTTCCTGATCTTTTTCATGGAAAAAATACGGAAAATAAAACATAAAATGTGAATAATGAGCAGAAATATTTATGGTCTCTATACTGCTACTCAAATATTTTCTCACACATCCTCAACTAACTCTGTATTTCATGTTATCTGTCAGAAAGTTATAAATTTCCCATGTAGACAGAGAGAAAAGAAGCTTAGCATTTCACTGAACTGAATTTGAAAATCTAGAATTTACATTTATGAATTGATATAATCTACCTACAAAGGAACAGGTTTACAGGTTCCTCAAAAGCAAAAGAATAACATGAAAAGGGAACACTAGTGTGGTTTATTTCTTACTCTTTTGAAGTATGACTAAAATATGACTCACATTTATAGCTCATAAAATATGGCTCATAGCCTCTTACCTTGAGTTCCACAGAGCTGTTAACTCCTGGAGTTAACATTCAGTAAGACTCTGAGGAGAAGGGAAGAGGGTAAACTCGTGACAGGTACAGGACTGTTTCTTCTCTTACAGCGTCACTAATCCCTGACAGGGCAGTTACAGATCACAGCTGCCTCATTTGCACCCTTGTCATTTAAGCAGTGGGGACAGGCAGTTGACGAGGAGAAGGAAGGCTTCTATCGAAGGGATCTTGGATAAGCATAAGTTTGCTTGATTCTAACCTATCAATAGATTCTTTTTTCTCTGTTAGTAACACCTAGAAAATTTAGCACAGTGACATTTTAAAATCAATGAATCATTTTTTAAAGCAACACGGATGTGCATTCAGTCACTGAATATAGCAGTTTCCCTCATTAAAGAAAATCATCCTGCCTCTCTTGTTACTTCATTTCTTGGATGCTTCAGCTGGTGCTTTCAGTCTCTGTCCACTACTCCAGTGAGGGGGCACAGGGGCTGAAGACTCTGGTTTGTAATCCAAGACTCCATGCTCCAGCTGCTGGGGTAACCAAAGGAGGGTATAAGGATCAAAGAAACCTACTCATGCCTGTTAGATGGGAATGAACAGCTGATTCCTAGAGTGAGAGCTGGGCCACCTCGAGCTGGAGTAATTCATCGAAAGAAAGAGCTGCTGTGTCAGCCAGGATAAGGGTAATTGTAAAGATAAAAGGAATTCTCATGGCCAAGCTGAACAGGAGAGCAGGTACCTCCTCAGAACTGGGTGGAACTCAAAGGACAGATTGCAAACAGAAGGGGCTATAGCTCCACAATGAAAAGTGGGTCATTCCCCACTGGGTGTTGCTGAAATAGTCCTGGAGTAAAAGGTTCCCCCAAATAAAATAGGGCTGAAAGAGGACATTAAGAGAATTGCAGTTATTCCCTCTGCTTCCTTATTTGCTTTTTTTCTTTGAAACTATCATGAAGGTATAATTCTTTCTCTGCCTTTTTTCTGCTTTTTGGGGTTGTTGGCTTCAATTTCCCCAATAAGGAAGAGCAAAAACTAGTGAAAAGGAACTTAAAAGGCTTTTGCCCAGATAACTTTGGAATATTTTTGCCATCCATATATATTTTTCCATTTTATTCACTTTTGAAATTTATAGACAGTAGAAATCATACTTGTGCATTTCTAGGAATCTGACAAATGTATACAGTTGAATAGCAATCACCAGAAATAAAAACAAGAGTTGTATCAACCCCACAATTTCCCTTGTGCTGCCCATTTAAAAATCAGTTCCCCTACAGCCCCTAGAAAACTCTGAATTTTTAAATGTTTTTCTACATTTACCTTTTCCGTAATGTCATATCAATGGAATTATACAGTTTGGAGCTTTTTACAGTCTGGCATCTTTCACTTAGCACTTGAGATTCAGCATGTTGTTGTGCATATCAGAAGTTGTGTCTATCAAGAGATCATTCTTTTTATGGATGAGTAGTATTCCATGTTAAGGATGTATCACAGTTATTTTATTCATCTGTTAGTTGAAGGACATTTGGGCCTTTTCCAGTTTTTGGTGATTGTGAGTAAAGCCATTTCTTATTCCATTAAAATATTTTATGATTTTCCTTGTGGCTTCCTTTCTGAATTATTTTTTAGGATTTGAAATATTTAGTCATTTCGTCCTATCTCTTTCTGTTACTCATTTGTGGTTAATTCCATTACGATCAGAGGACATACTTTGTTTTATTTTTATATTTTTATTTATTTTTTATCCTTACATAGTCTTTTTTATTCATGCATGCTTGCACTTCTCTAAAATAGAGCAGAGGTAGAATTTTCCTAGGAGTGGAAATTTAAAAAAATTATCTCCAAAATGGCTTTACTAAAAATATAGGAACTTGCCCATTTTTTCACCTTTACCAAAACTGGTTATTAATATTTAAAAAAATTTTTTCTCATTTTTTACTAAAACATAAAATCTTATTTTAAAGTTGTCTTAGCCTGATTCTTAGTGAGGTTGAAACATGTCCTTGTATTTATTGGCTAATTATATTTCTTCCCTGAGTTACTTTTTCTTACTCTTTTCTCATTTTTCCATTGCATTGTGTTTTTCTTTTTGATGTATTCTGATTATAAATATTTTGACTCTTGAATGTGTTGAAAATTGTTTTCCTAGTTTGTGCCTTGCTTTCTATCTTTGGCCATAATATCTTTTAAAATACAGAAATATAAAAATTTGGCCAAATATATCAAATGTTTCCTTTATGGATTTTGGAGTTTGTTTGTCAGAAATTTCGTTTTTATGTAACACATCTCTGTAACATGAAAAAGCAAATTATCTTAGTATTGTATGAAAAACTTAGAAGAATAAAAGGGACAGAGTCTCAGCAAGAGTTAGCCCCATTAAGGACATTCAAAATACGTGCTAATCTACAGATTCAATGCAATCCCTATCAAACTACCAATGGCATTTTTCACAGGGCTAGAACAAAAAATTTCACAATTTGTATGGAAACACAAAAGACCCCGAATAGCCAAAGCAATCTTGAGAAAGAAAAAGAGAGCTGGAGGAATCAGGCTCCCTGACTTCAGACTATACTACAAAGCTACAGTAATCAAGACAGTATGGTACTGGCACAAAAATAGAAATATAGATCAGTGGAACAGGATAGAAAGCCCAGAGATAAACCCACGCACATATGGTCACCTTATCTTTGTTAAAGGAGGCAAGAATATACAATGGAGAAAAGACAGCCTCTTCAATAAGTCGTGCTGGGGAAAATGGACAGCTACATGTGAAAGAATGAAATTAGAACACTTGCTAACAACATACACAAAAATAAGCTCAAAGTGGATTAAAGACCTAAATATAAGGCCATTCACTATAAAACTCTTAGAGGAAAACATAGGCAGAACACTCTATGACATAAATCACAGCAAGATCCTTTTTTGACCCACCTCCTAGAGAAATGGAAATAAAAACAGAAATAAACAAATGGGACCTAATGAAACTTAAAAGCTTTTGCACAGCAAAGGAAACCATAAACAAGATGAAAAGACAACCCTCAGAATGGGAGAAAATATTTGCAAATGAAGCAACTGACAAAGGATTAATCTCCAAAATATACAAGCAGCTCATGCAGCTCAATATCAAAAAAACAAACAACCCAATCCAAAGATGGGCAGAAGACCTAAATAGACATTTCTCCAAAGAAGATATACAGATTGCCAACAAACACATGAAAGGATGCTCTACATCGCTAATCATTAGAGAAATGCAAATCAAAACTACAATGAGGTATCACCTCACACTGGTCAGAATGGCCATCATCAAAAAATCTACAAACAATAAATGCTGGAGAGGGTGTGGAGAAAAGGGAACCCTCTTGCACTGTTGGTGGGAATGTAAATTGATACAGCCACTATGGAGAACAGTATGGAGGTTCCTTAAAAAACTAAAAATAGAGCTACCATACGACCCAGCAATCCCACTACTGGGCATATACCCTGAGAAAACCATAATTCAAAAAGAGTCATGTACCACAATGTTCATTGCAGCTCTATTTACAATAGCCAGGACATGGAAGCAACCTAAGTGTCCATTGACAGATGAATGGGTAAAGAAGATGTGACACATATATACAATGGAATATTAGTCAGCCATAAAAAGAAAGGAAATTGAGTTATTTGTAGTGAGGTGGATGGGCCTAGAGTCTGTCATACAGAGTGAAGTAAGTCAGAAAGAGAAAAACAAATACCGTATGCTAACACATATATGGAAAAAAAAAAAAAAAAAAAAGGTTCTGAAGAGCCTAGGGGCAGGACAGGAATAAAGATGCAGATGTAGAGAATGGACTTGAGGACACGGGGAGGGGGAAGGGTAAGCTGGGACGAAGTGAGAGAGTAGCATTTATATATATACACTACCAAATGTAAAATAGATAACTAGTGGGAAGCAGCTGCATAGCACAGGGAGATCAGCTCGATGCTTTGTGACCACCTAGAGGGGTGGGATAGAGAGGGTGGGGGCAAGATGCAAGAGGGAGGGGATACAGGGATATATGTATACATATAGCTGATTCACTTTGTTATACAGCAGAAACTAACACAACATTGTAAAGCAATTATAACCTATAATGATGTTAAAAAAAAGACATCTACATAAAAAAATTATATGTACAGAATACAAACATTGTACTTTAATACCTAAATGATGAGACAAGATAAAATAAGAATTATATTCCTGTTGAAAAAAAAAATAGGTGCCAGGAATCCTAATGGTATCTGTTCTTTTTCTTTTTTTTTTTTACTTTGTAGCTAATTCTGAATTATGCAGTTTTCCTTTTTTTTAATAGCTGATTTACATTGTTGTGTTAGTTTCAGGTTTACAGCAAAGTTATACATATACATATGTGTATATCAGTTATACATATACATATATCCACTGTTTTTCAGAGGACATACTTTGGATGATTTCAATCCTTATAAAATTGTTAAGGTTTGTCTTATGACTTAAAAAATATGATCTAGCTTGGTGTTTGTTCCACATGACCGTGAAAACGATGCGTATTCTTCTGACGCTGGATGGTTTATTCTATAAATGGCAGTTAGGTCAAGTTGGTCGATTGTCTTTTTCATATTTTCTCTATCCTTATCTTTTCTTTATCCTATACTTACTATTAATTATTCTGTTGAATGGAGTGGAGTGTTGAAGTTTTCAACTTTGTGATTCGTTTCTCTCTCCCTTCAGTCCTATCAATATTTTCTTACTGTATTTTGAAGTTCACTTTTTAGGTTCATGCATATTTAGGATTGTTACATCTTTTTGGTGTATTGACCCCCTCATCCTTACTAATAAGAGATATATTCTGTATTTAAGTCACTTACCTTTAACAGAGAAGATAGTTATATAGATACCATAACCAATGATGATATATTTTTAAAAAACCCTCACTTGTAACATTGTAGAAGTATAGAAAAGGACTATAAAAAAGGGGAAGCTGAGAATAAGTCACAGAAGTAATAGCATTTAGGCTGAGCCTTAAAAGAATAGGATTATAACACCTTCAAACAGCTTAGAAAGGAACTCTAAGCGGAAAACAAAAACAAAACAAAACAAAACAAAAACACCACATGAAGAAAGGAAGTGAGAACTCCCAGCATATGAATGTCTCTGTGTAAAACTATATGGAATATTTTCCTGTCATTAAAATTATTTTATAACACTTTTAAAACTATTTAATCATATGGAGAACCCATCATTTATAGAAGGAGGCAGGAAAATAATTAGATGATTTTTGAAGTGACCACAAGAGGGTCGTTGTAGTAGGGAGGCAAAACTTGATTCAATTGTACACTTCAAAATAGTTAAAATGACAAAGTTTATGTTATACACATTTTACAACAATAAAAAAGAAGTATTTAGGAAATCAGATCCTCAGAACTTGGTGAGGTTTTAGTTGTGGGACGTGTGAGACTAATTGAGAAGGGCACACAGATATGGGGTAGTGAGTAGTTTCTAGAGCCACCCTTTGAAATATGGGGAATCAGAGGAGAGGCAAAGTTTAAAGTTTGAAAAAATTGAAGATTGAACTGTAATTTGCTTTATAATACTTCTTACTTTAATTATGTTTATTTTACTTTAGTTCATAATTGAGGAGCTACTGGAGTAATTCTCTAAAACTTGAGTAAATATTTAGATGGTCAAAGTTGTATCCTTGATTTTACTTCAAGACTGCTTTCATCATGTTGAGAATCATGGTGCCCTTTTTTTTTTTTTTTGGCCATAACAAAAACTATCAGTAAGACCAAGTGTATTTATGAATAATTAAATCAAATATAAGGTTAGAAATGAAGGTGAGTGAGACTTTCAAAATAACTCAGTTTTCATGGTAACAGAGAACACGGACTCAAAGACCCAATGCAGCCACAAATAAATACATTAATTAATTTTAAAAAAAGAATTGTAAAATATGCCAACATTGGAGATTAGATCATTATGGCAAGCTGATTATACACATGCACTTTTTTACCCATGTATTATTTCTTAAAATGATAGAAAATAGCAGACACCAAAGAATGCTGGT